>NC_048300.1:130194451-130494451 GCF_013100865.1 Trachemys scripta elegans | reverse complement strand
AAGGTGATCAACCAGTTATAGGAGAAAAGATTAGATCACAAATAGAGTTTTCTGACTGGCTACCCAGATGTCATCATAATGTCAAGCTTTGACTGTTTTTTATTTATAAATTCATTTTGCCTCATTTTTATTTATAAATAAACTTTTACAACAAGATATTTGACACTGCACTTTCAAGGATTATTGTGCTTCTTAAGCAGCTATTCACATGCACTTCTGACTGATGCCTTACTTATTACATTACCCAAGATCTGCAATAATAAGCTAGGAGAAGTGTCTGTAAAGTCTTATTGCTTGATTATGGGTCTGATTTCAAACTATATACACTAGGAAATAAGGACTAGCACTTAATTCAGCACACTGTGTCTAGGCATATTATAAAATGTATCATTCTCAGATATATGACAAGACAATGTGGAAAGTAAAGCCATTCCATTGCAGAGAATGACCCAACAGCATTTTGAAACTGGGGGAAATGGAGGGAGACACTGCTTTATTTTATAAAACCACAAAACTGCTAAACAAATTAAAGCCATTTTAGGAAAAATAAATGAATCCTAGCAACTAGTTCACAAAGAGCCCAATGATACTAACCCAAGTCCTCTGCTAGCCACCGAACCATCTTTCCTCTACTTACAAATAATGAATTCATTCCCAGAAAGTTGGGATGAGTTTACAACTGATTAGCTACCCAACAAGGGCTAAATTCAAAATGGATAGTTCAACCAATTCTAATTTACTTATTAATTTAATTTACATGTGGCCTGATTTTCAGAAGTGCAGCTGTCTTCAATATCAGCTGCTAGAGATGTGAATCTCTGCAAATAAGGCCAGATGTATCTTTACATAGTGGTCCAGCTGTTGGAAGGAATGCAGAATATTGTAGGAGATCCCTGTTGATCACTTGACTTTCCAATTAGTGCCAGTCCCACAGAAGTACTGAACACACATCTGCTAAGATCTCCTCTCAACACACTCTTTGGAAAGAAGTAATATTGCCACTACTACACCCTGAGAAGCACAGTTTGGAAGACATATGGTGGAGGTCTCAAATAGCCAGTAGGAAAAATTGTAGATGATAATTTTTCTAACACCAAACGTATTGCATCCAATATAAGGTAACTATTTTGGACTTCTTTATGATAAATTAATCACTGGACTGGAAGTTTGCGGTTGCTTAGGAACCAGTGATGATGGTCTGATTGCATTCAATATTGGCAAACAGAGGACAGTTCCAACCAGAAATACACACACTCATGATGCTTCAAAAGGAAAATTTGGGCAAAAATGACTGAGAGAACAAATTTAGACAGAAATGTGAATGAAAATTGGGAACTCTTTAAGATGAGTTTGTCAGATGGCCAAAAAGTCATAATTCCAAAATCAAGAAAGAGGAAAACTTTGTCTACAAGCCCAACCTGGTTAAATGACAAAGTGAAGGCTGCAATTAGAAATAAAAAAAAACAAAATATAACAAATGGGGAAAGAGAAGAAAGATAGCATCAATATGAATCAGAAGTTATAGGGTGCAGAATAATGATAAGGGAACCCAAAGACAACAGGGAAAATCCAGGGCTGGCAGGACAAAAGCCAAAAAAAGGGAGTTTAAGTATATTAGGAACAAAAGAAATCCTAATAATGGTATAGACCCATTGCTATATGGAAAGGGTAAGATTGTTAATAATGACACAGAACAGGCAGAAATGATCAATAAATATTTTTGTTCTATATTTGGAAAGAAGGAGGATGATATACTAATGACAATGATGAAGAACCTTCCAGGCCATTATCAGCTAAGGAGTAGAGCTGGTCAGCACAATTCTAGCAAAACAATCCCTCCTCAGAATTTGCCTATGCAACAAAATTGGAACTTTTCCAGAGACAGTCTAATTTTGCCAAAGTTCTGATGGAACTCAGCCAAAGAATGAAACCAAATTTCCCGATCAGAATTAAACCAAATTTCAAAATATTGAAATCCTCTTCAAAACAGAATTCTTTTTTCCACACATCTCTAGTGAAGAGGATGTTAGACAACCTCTACTAGGGATAAAAGTTTTAAAATTAGCAGGCCCTAGATAACCATGCACCCAAGTGTCCTAAAGGAGCTAGCTGAGAAGATCTCTAGACCGCTGATGTTAATTTTTAATAAATATTGGAATAATATTGCTAATAATGTGCCAATATTCAAAAAAGGCAAACAGGATGATCCAGGTAACCAGATGTTGGATAGCCTAACATACATCCCAGGCAAAACAATAGAAAAGCTGATATGGGATTCAATTGAAAAAGAATTAAAATATATGAATATAATTAATACTAGTCAACGGGGTTTATGAAAAATAGCCCTGATTTCATTCTTTGATGAGACTGCAAGTTTGGTTGCTAAAGATAACTGCAATAAAGTTATCTAATATAGTTGCATGCTTATATCAATATAGATATAGTAGTAGTTATATAAAATTAGTTTAAACTACTGTAAAACATTGGGCTTAGTACTACCTGACATTCTGATTAAAAATTAGCATTATGTAATATCAAGAAAACAAACATTAAGCAGATTAAGAACTAGCTAACTGGCAGATCTCAAAAAGTAGTCATCAAAGGGAAATAATTATTGAAGAGGGGTATTTCTAGTGGGGTTCTTCAGAGATTGGGATTAAGTCCAATGCTATTCAACATTTTAATCAATGACCTGGAAGTAAATATCAAATCACTGTTGATAAAATCTGTAGATGATAAAGATTGGAGGAGTGATAATAATGATGAGGATAGGGCAGTCATACAGAGCGACGTGGATCACTTGGGCCCATTCAAACAAAATACACTTTAAAACAGACAAATGAAAAGTTGTACATCTAGGTACTATGGTGATCACCTGTACTACATTAGGCAGGACAGTCCTGAAATGCAGAGTTCAAGTCCCAGTCCCGGGCTGAATGACTCTAGGACAATGTTTGTCCCGGATTACCTGTGGCACTGTTCCATGGCTGCCCAAAGCTCAGGGGCAGTGCCAGCCTCTTCCTGGAGGGGGAGCTGAGGTGGGCCTTAGCCCCCCATCGCCACGAGGCCCTACTAAGTACAAGGAATGATCATAGCCCAGGGCAGGTGAAGGGTCCAGGGCTCCCCACAGTGGTCTGGGCTCCCTGGGCTGCTCTTACCACAGCCCAGCTCAGGGTTCTGGCCTGGCCAGGGGGTAAGGCCTCAGGGCAAAGAGAAGAAGCAGAGGGTGAGGCTTTGGAGAAGAGGAGGAGCAGGGGGCGGGGCATCAGGGATGAGGAGGAGCAGGGGTGTGGCCACAACGGGGGCGAGGCGCCTGCATGTGTCCCACTTCTGCCTTTTGAAAAGGTGGTCACCCTCCTAGGTACAAGGCATGCAGGCCATACCTACAGAATGGGGACTGTATCCTGAAAGCAGAGTATCTGAGAAGGATTTATGGGTTAGAATAGCTGGTGTGCTGAAACCACAGCCTACTATGCCAGCCAATATTCTCTCTGTTTCCTTGTACTTCCTTGCTGGTCAGTCTATATCCATCTGTTGTTTCTTGTCTTACTCTTAGATTATAACCTTTTGGGGCAAGAACCATCTTTGTTCTCTGTTTGTACAGTGCCTAACACAATAGGGTCCTGTTCCATGACTGGGGCTCCTAGGCACTATGATCATTCAAATAAATAAAATAATAATAATAAATAGCATGCACTCCCAATACGATGGTATGGCAAAAAGGGTGAATGTGATCCTTCCATGTATAAACAAGGGAGCAGTGAGTAGAAGTAGGGGCACTGGTGAGAATGGAATACTGCATACAATTCTATTTTTAAAAGAATGTTGTACAATTGTAGAGGATGCAGAAAAGAGCCATAAAAATGATTTGAGGGCTGCAGAAAATAGCAGTGAGAGACTTAAGAAGATCAAAAAGATTGAAAGGTGACTTGATTACACAGTTTAAGTACCTTTATGGGGAGAAAATACCATGTACTAAAGGGCTCAAATCTAGTAGAGAAAGCCATAATGGAAACCAATGGCTAGAAACTGAAGCCAGACAAATTCAAGTCACAAATTAGGCACCAATTTTTAACAGTGAAGTGGATTAATCACTGGAACAAACTACAAAGGAAAGTGGTGGATTCTTGATGTTTATAAATCAAAACTGGGTACATTTCTGGAAAATATGCTTTAGTCACACACAAGTTATTGGGCTCGCTACAGGGGTGAAATTTAGTAGCCTGCAATTTACAGGTTAGATTAGATAACCTAATGGTCTCTTCTGGCCTTAAACTCTATGAATCTCACTGTGAGGGTACGTCTATACTTACCTCCGGGTCCAGCGGTAAGCAATCGATCTTCTGGGATTGATCCCGGAAGTGCTCGCCGTCAACGCCGGTACTCCTGCTCTGCGAGAGGAGTACGCGGAGTCGATGGGGGAGCCTGCCTGCCGCGTCTGGACCCGCGGTAAGTTCAAACTAAGATAGTTCGACTTCAGCTATGTGAATAACGTAGCTGAAGTTGCGTATCTTAGTTCGAAGTGGGGGGTTAGTGTGGACCAGCCCTGAATCCCAGAGAAAGAATGATGTAGCTGAAGCTAGCAAAGAGCTAGAAAAGGTGTTATGAAAAACAGAATCAAGAGTGGAAAAAGCATTGTTAACAAATAAAAGATGTGCATTTAATAAATTCCTCGTATATCAACATTGCTTCAACAGGATTTCATCCTACACAGCTAGGCATGAGCTAACTTAGTCAAGTTTTACCCCTTTAACTTTACCATACATGTATGAAACAGAGGAAAGATTAGAGGACAGTGGGAAAGGATAAGATTAAGGAACTAAAATTCTTCTTTTCTACTACAGAGTATCACTCCTGCTATATCAAGCAGTCAGCTGAACAGTATTCCTTGGGGGATGGGTTGGGGAAGGGAGCACAGATGGGTGGCATAGACTAGCTCTTTTGAAGGAGGAAACCAAAAAACTTTTAAGGTGGTTACTAATTTGGTTAAGTTTTGTCACTAAAGGTCCACCTGCTGCAACGAACAATCCTACACCATCACTTCTGACAGTACAAACCAATGTCTCACCAGCAGCTCAACCCCCAGTTTAAATGCCAACCGAATAACAGTTATAACTTGTTAGTAAACAGCTCGCTCAAAGAGTGTTAATGTTAATCAAATTCTCAACTCATCAAAACAACTATAATACCTTCAAGTGATTTTCAAACACCAGCTTTACAAATACTTGCTGTTAAAAAGCCCTGGGCCAATTTCTGCCCTCACACACACACAAAAACAATTCCCAGTGAAGATAAAAGGAGATGAGTGTATGCCTCTGGTGGCAGAATTTGGCAATATACATGTACAATGGCAGCAAGAAAAAAAGTGACATCCCCTTAACTAGGAAGACAGACATGGAATGATAGTGCCATGATAGGCTGTACATATAGTTTGGAAACAAAAGTAATGTTTAAACAGTCTGGCAGAGAGCATTACCAGTAAATCTAATCATGCAAAAAGTGACTGTGCAGAATATAATGGGTTGTACATTACCCAAGAGACCTGCTAGTGACCGCATGTCTTTCTCCATCAGCTTGTATATCTCTTCCTCCGAGAAGCGGCCGATGCCATGACCGTACATTTCTCGTTTCACAATTCCTTTTGTTAGGTGGCACAGAATCCACTTCAGCAGGTCACTAAAGGGGCCACTGCACAAAAGCATCTTCTGGGTCTCGTGGAGATTGTCCACCCATTGGCAATAAGCTAATGTCCTAGAATGTGGTGAAAACAAGTTACAACTGTGCAACACATTGACCCCCCCAACACCTCTACAAAGTAGCCTGCAAAAGGGTTTGATGAAGAGCTTGCGTAAGTCTTGAGGCCCTGAGGATTATTGGCCTGATGGAAAGCTAGCTCTGTGGTAAAATATACATCTTGGTATGAATGTGGAATATCACCCAGAATACTAAATGTTGGCCTTCATTCTGAAGCACTTGTTCACACTGCATAGCACTTAGTTATGCAAGTAGTCCCACTGAGATCATTGAAATTCAGGGGAGTAAGTACTACTCAACAGAAATAAGGGTTGCAGATCCGGGCCTTAGATTATCACAGCAAAGTGTTGTGCAAACCAGATCTGGTATTAATAAAAGACTGATACACATTAGACAAACCTTTCCTACCTATCCATTCCCTTTGGCTTATGCTTTATTTATACTTTGTCTAAGAAGTAATTCTATGCACTGCTGAAGCCTGACAAATGAATCATTTTGCTGCAATATGATGATTCTTGTAATAGGTATTTGTTTCAGAGGCCTCCACTCTCCCCTGAAATGTATTACGGTTTATGGTTTAAATAGAAAAATAATTCATTTAAGAGATTTATGCTTTGTCAGATTGGTTTTATTTTGTATTTTATCCTCCCATGAAGTGAAGGTTTACCCTGAATGAGATATTTTTTCAAAGGGACTTTGCTGTATTTCAATCTATATGTTTGGTTGGTTGAATGGAAGATGTATTCTTTTTAAAGGAGTCTTTATTAAATTTGCTTTGCCAGTCAAAAATCTCCGAGTTCTCACTTGAATTGCTGGTCTTTATTACTGTTCCAACAGGTTAAAGAGAATTTCAGTTTTTTGCTGAAGAAGCTTGAGAGAAAAGGAACAATTAATTTGGAAAGTGACAGTCGTAAGTAATATTGAACAGTTCCCCTCTCCCATTGAAGGCAATAGGAATATTGTCACCAACTTCAGTGGGAGCAGGAGCAGGGAGTTTAAAAGAGTTATCCATCAGAGGAGGAGGCGGGAAGAGCAGATGCAACCTTAGGTGTCTGGGAAATGCAGGGTGTTTATGACAATATGTGATGGGTATTCTGAGTAATTTCCAAACTGGAAAATATAAAATCAGCTTAAACATTTGTGGTCATGTTGGAAGCTGGTTGATGGAGACACAACAGCCTCGTACAGTTAGTTAGAAACATTGAAATATCACATAGTGTAGAATACTGTCTATTGGTTAACTGTTCCACTGTACTGGGATTTTCCAGCAAAAGTCACCAAAACCCAATTTTTTCTGTTCTGAACATGACTTCAGTTTATCATTGTACATAGTTCTAAGCCTATGGGATTTCCTCATTGTACATACTGATCAACTAATACAAGAGAGAGAATGAGCAAAATCCTTTTGGGCACTCCTATACATTTTCTTTCATATCATCACAAATTTCTGCAACCCAGACAGAAGCAGAGTTCATTATTCCCCTGACACTACACCTACTTTCTCACTAGGGTCCATTTCTAATCTCTTTAGGAAACAGCTCACAAATTCTTCATTTTAATGACTCTATTAACATGTAGTAAAAAGTCACCAAGGATATTTCTTGCTACGAGTAAACGGAGGATATTTGGCTTAATAGCCAAGCAATTTGTAATAAAAGCCCAAGTTATACAATACTCTCAGAACTGAGCACCCAGAGACACTTTCAATTAATCAAATTAAAATTAATTCAGTGAATTAATATTTATATTTAAGTATTCTGAGAGCTGGTGTACTAAAGGCAAGGCAAGTTTTTTAATTTGAAATTGATTTAAGTAAATCAGTTTAAAAAAACAAGGTGGGTGAGGTAATATCTTCTATTGGGCCAACTTCTGTTGGCAAGAGAGACAAGCATCTGAGACACACAGAACTCTTCTTCAGGTCTGGGAAAGGTACTAAGAGTGTCACAGCTAAATACAAGATCAAATAGATAGTTTAGCATCAGTAATTAGTACATATTCTAAGGGACCATCCCAGGTGACCCATTAATACCTGTAGTCATAGGACAAAAAGGGAGGTTAGTGGGTTATAGATTGTTGAAATGGGCCATAAATCCAGTATCTTTATTGAGACCGTGATTTTTAGTGTCTAGCAAAGATATGAATTTAAGCTCCCAGGATTGTCTTTTGAAAGTGTTCTGCAAGTTTCCTTTTAGGATGAGGACTGAGAAGTCAGATATAGAGGGATTGCTCTGTGAAAAGCATTCACCAATAGGTGATATGATGTTTTTGTCTTTTACCATTTTCCTGTGCGAGTTCATTCGAGAACATAGTGATTGTCTGGTTTCACCCACATAGTTGTTATTGGGGCATTCAGTGCACTGGATGAGGTACACCACATGTTGTGATAGACATGTGTAGGATCCATGGATCTTGAAAGATGTGTTGTGGGGGCGTGTTGATCATTGTAGTAGTGGAGATATGTCTGCAGATTTTGCATCTGGTGTTCTGGCAGGATCTGGTGCCACTTTGAGTTGGTGTGTCCTGGTCTGTGTGGAGTTTGCTTCTGATTATGAGCTGGGAAGATTGGGGGGTTGTTTGAAGGCCAGAATAGGGGATTCAAGAAAGATTTATTTCAGGGTGGGGTTCCCATTGAGTATGGTTTGTAGTTGTTGGATGATACCCCATATGGGCTCCAGTGTGGGGTGGTAGGTGACAAATAGGAGTGTGTGGTTGAAGGGAGTCTTATTGCTGTATTGAAGCAGGTTCACTCAGGGTGTTTGGGTGGCCTGTTCCAGGATGTGATCTACTTCTCTGGTGGAGTGTCCTTGTTTGGTGAAGGCAGTTTTGTGTGTGTTAAAGTATATATCCCAGACTTTCTCCTCAGAGCATATTCTGTGGTACCTGAGTGTCTGACTGTAGATAATAGGATTTCTTGGTGTGTTTGAGGTGGTCACTGGATCTATGAAGGCAGATGTGATGATCCATAGGTTTCTTATATATAGTTGTTTGTAAGATTCCATTGCTGAAGCTGATTGTGGTATCCAGGAAGTTGATGCTTGTGTGGAAGTGTTCGCAAGAGAGTTTAATGGATGGGTGGTGGTTGCTGAAGTTGTGGTGTAAATATATGAGGGAGTTTAAGTCATCTGTCCAGAGTCCCTAAAATCTAACCACAATAATGATCAAACCATCAGACAAAGGGGGTGCCATCATAGTCCTCAACCGTGATGACTATGTTAACAAGGCCAACTGACAACTCTCTGACACTACCTATTATAAGGAACTCAAAGAAGACCTCTACAACATAGTTTACCCAGGAATGTAAGGATATCATCAAATCCTTTCCCAAACAAATCCAAGAGAAACTCTACAAACTCATCCCCCACGAACCCAAACCAGGGACCTTCTACATGCTTCCCAAGATACACAAACAAGGAACCCAGGCAGACCTATCTGGCCACAGCACTCTTACTGAAGGAATATTGGGACTCATAGAAACCATCCTCAACCGACTCACCACACAAAGGGACAGCTTCCTCCAGGACACAACTGACTTCCTCCACAAACTCCACAACATTAACAATCTCCCTCAGCACATCCTCTTTGTCACCATAGATGTCACCTCCCTATACACCAATATCCCTCACAATGACAGCATAGCTGCCTGCCTCAAATATTTACAAAACAAATGACAACCCTCAGATATCCACCCCAAACACATTGCTAAACTCATCCATTTCATCCTCACCCATAACCATTTTTCATTCAACAACAAACACTTTGTCCAAACCATGGGAAAAACCAGAGGTACTAGAGTGGCTCCCCAATACGCCAACCTCTTCATGGGCCACTTGGAGAAGAATTTTGGGACAAATGCACCAATGATATACCTGAGATACATCAATGATATTTTCATCCTCTGGACAAATGACTTAAACTCCCTCATAGATTTCCATCACAACTTCAACACCCAACACCTGTCCATTAAACTCTCACTGGAACTAAATATTTCCCTGAGTCTCACTTACTGATTGTGGAGCAGTACTAAGAACTGGTTGGTTCACGAAAGGACAAACACAATATAAAGATTGCCGATATGGATATTAATCAGGTGAAAGTACAATGGGGGTGGACCCAGATGATCCATTAAAGGCCTAATTTTCATGAACAGCCTCAGACTCTTTGTGACACTTTGTATGGATGCTTTGGGGGATCAGGTGCCCCAAAACTCAAATTTGGGCCTGCAAAGGAGGTAACTAAACAGCCAACTACCTGATCTGTTCACACAAAGCCATGATTTGAGCACGCAGAAATGTGTGTGCCAACAAATTTAGAGGCTGGGTTAAGGCAACTGAAAATTGGCCCTACCCAGAGTCTTATCAAAGTATGTTATTGTTACATAGCTTGATAAACTGATTTATCTGTACTTACTACCAATACCTATTCATTGTATATCTGTAATATTAGAATGGTGAAACTTGCTTAAAGCTGAGCACTAATTCACACTTCATGTTAGCAAACACATCTGTTGCACTAAGACGGGCCTCAGCTCACACTGTCACTCAAGCTGACTATTTCATTGACTCCTAATAGGCCTGTGGGCCAATCATAAGAACTACCAGGGATCAACAGTGGATGTCCGGAAGATCCAGAACAGAGTCATTAAGGAGAGTCCTGGGAGCAATCATACCACTCTAGCTCAAGGCCGGTTCCTCCCCCCACCCCAGGCATGAGTCGCTTTATAAAAGGCCTCTCTGAACTCCGGACCTTTAGGAAACACTGTAAGATGATCTATTTTCTCAGGCATAGGGAGAGGGGTGAGTAGTGTCATCAGCTGGTTGTTTATTTGGTTACATGGGTCTAGGCTGATATACACTGGTGTTAAGTATGTGTGTGATCTGTGTATTTTTGAAAACTTACTAGTGCCTCAGATAGGCACTCCTGTACAAATCTTTGGATTATTATTTCATTTATGTTCTTTGAATAGGCATGGTCCCAGGAACTAGCATATCTGAAACAAAGACATAGGTAATTACTTTAGTCTAAATACATAAGTTAGGAATGGGAGCAGGTAGAGAGAGTCACCAGAAGTGGCTAGCTTGCATCGCCCCCTTACTGTTGGAAACTAATTGAGAACTTATGCAAAGCAAGAGATAGGTATTCACAAAGGTGAAGTAAGGGGGTGGCTCATTAGCATATAGAAAGTAGGAGACCATTAGGGACAGATCCTCAGCTGGTGTACATCACTGATGCTCAAGGTGCTTCGATGGAACTATGATAGCTTGCACCAGTTGAGGATCTGATCCTTAGATTTTGTCTAGTTTAGGCAAATAGTTGAGATCATTCTGGGTAAACAAGCACATTCCTAACGTATTAACCAACCCCAACCTAATCTCAACCTCTCTTCCTAATCTAGATTATCCCTTAGAAAGCAGCAAGGAGACAGATTCCATTTTGAAGAGACAAAAGACTTCTCCTGTAGACCGAGCAGAAACCATAACATCTATGTTGGTAATTCATAGCTAAAATTTCTGAATGCCATGAATAATATTCCTTTCCTTTCCCTTAATTAGGAACCTTTGCAAGACCCCCAGAGAACAGACTGTGTAAAGAAGCTAACGTATAATTTCCTAGTTTCTGACTGTTTTCTCTGCTGTACCATAACTTTAAGGTAACTTTTGTTTCTCCGAATCTGGATTGACATTGACTATTCTAGCAGGGGACATATCAACGGACTGAGACCATTTTTGAAGCCCAACTTAAATCTCAGCCTAGAAGGTAGGTGTCAGATCTCTGTTCAAATCTCTCTCATCAGGTGAACCAGGGGTCTCCCACATCCAAGGTGAGTACCCTAGCAACTGAGCTAAAAGTTGTAAGAGAGGTCCTCCTCCTTCCCCTAGTTTCTTGTGGAAATGCTGTAGGTACTTAACTGCAAATAGGATTCCCAGATGTGAATCGCTAGTAGAGATACACACCTCCCTACAACCTAGACCAGGGATCGGCAACATTTGGCACGCAGCTCGCCAGGGTAAGCACCCTAGCGGGCCGGGCCAGTTGATTTACCTGCTGACGTGGCAGGTTCAGCCGACCATGGCCCCCACTGGCCGCGGTTCGCCATCCCGGGCCAATGGGGGCGGCAGGAAGCCGCAGCCAGCACATCCCTCGGCCCGCACCACTTCCTGCCACCCCCATTGGGCTGGGATGGCGAACCGCGGTGAGTGGGGGCCGCGATCGGCCGAACCTGCCGTGTCACCAGGTAAATAAACTGGCCCGGCCCACCAGGGTGCTTACCCTGGCGAGCCGCGTGCCAAACGTTGCCGACCCTGGACCTAGACGTAAGCACCTAACATACACCCCTCTCGTCGGCATCTCCTAATGGGTAATTTAGGTGGCACCCTGCCTAGCCTGCTAGATTTTGGGAATCACAGTCTAAGGTGCCTCTCTCTCCCCATTCAGTGTCTTGGAGTCTAGACACCTAACACAGGCTTTGTGATTCACAATGTGTTCCTGTGATTTTCTAAGCATCTAAAAGTTCAGCATTGTGACGCTCAGTGCACAACACCTACGTACGTTGGTGAACCTTGGCCCAAGTACCTTCAACTGCCATTGAAATCAATAGTTCAGATCTTGAGATGCATCAAGCATGTGCAACGCCCACTGAAGACACCTGGAGTTCCAGGTGCTCAGCAGCTCCTCTCAGCAGCTGGCCCAGTAGGAGTGGAACGCCTCAGCAGGAGGCACTCAGCCCCAGGCAGGATGGGGCCCATATTTTTAAAAATAAAATAAGCAAGAATAAGACATCACAAAATGTACTTTGCTCATTTATTTGACAAGGCTCCCCAAAATGTGAATCAGTGTTCTGTCATACATATTTTTAATGCAATGAAGTCATAATTGGAACCCTCACGCTGCTTTTAACGGCCTTACTCAACCAGTAGCCTCACTGATGTCACAAGCAGCATCCTACATTTGTCAGGGTTGCTGTGTCTAGTCCTAAATCTTTGCTGGTGAGTGGGCAGACTCTCATTTTTGTGAGTGTGAGCGTAACCATTAGCAACAGGAGATTTAATGAGGTTCTGTCCCATATTATGGTTTACGGGCTTTTAAATGACTTCAGGTCACTCTGCCACCAGACAGACAAAGAGAGAAATCCTTCGAGTTGAACGTTAGACCTTACTTTGCTCAGTCAACAATATTGCATCCCATTACTGATAGTGGAAGAATAACAACAACATTCTATTAAATGAAGAGGACTGTGCAAATATATATATAGTTTTCAATTAATTCAAAATATTGCATTCCTGTCACCTATTAATCCCAAAAGCTGGATTTTTTTCTCTCCCTTTTGGCAATCACAAATGTATTAAACAGTCTCAAATTTAGCCTATTATTAATCAGCCCAATCCTGCAGTTATTTCTCATGTGCCACTGAAGTAGTATATGTGAAAAGACTGCATATGCATTAGTAGTATATGTGAAGGAGCCTGTTGTTGCTCCTCTTTATAAACTTGCAGATGGGCAAAGGGCCTGATTCTGAATTTCATTTGCAATGGCTTTACACCCTCCAGTGGTGTTTACTCCTGATTCACACTGGCACAAGTAAGAACAGAAAGAGACACCGATACTCCAAGAGTGAAAAGAATTGTGGAATTGACAGCTCAATTCTGAGTTATTTGAAAGACAAAGCAAGCATTCATTTCCAGATAAAATGTGCAGCGGCAGGTTTGATAAGATCAGAACAGAACTAGCTTTACCATGCAAGCTTACCAATAGAAGTGCTCCTCCACCATTTTTGTCACTGCTCTGGAAACAGCTCTTTCATGTGGACCAAGGTTTTTATTTAAATTCACTCCGAGTTTCTCTTCCAAAAAGTCAATAATGAACTCAGTGCCAGATACCTTTTTGCGATTGTATTCAATCCAGGGCATTTTCCCTTGAGGGGAAAGTTTTCCATCAAAATAGTTCTAAGAAAAGAAGCAAGTAAACAAAAACAAAAAAACAAACACACACAAAAAACACCCTTCAGCTTCTGTTTGATCAGTATAAAGTTTTCTTTAAAAGGTGCCAATACCCAAAGCATAAAATCAATATCCTCCATAAAGTAACTATCAAACTAGAGCGACAACCTTACTCTAAATGGAAATGCATAAACCTATTTCCAGCATAAGTAATTCCTAGCCAAAAGAATGTACCCATCATTGTTTTTCTTTTGTTTGGTTTTTTAATGCAAAGCAATGGGACCAGTCCTGAAAGGTGTTATGTGCCTTTGATGCCTTCTATGGTGTGATTTAATGTTAATTATTTAATTAAAGGCCAGTGGGGATAGAAGCACTCAGAACTCCACAGGGTCAGGCCCAATATTCTGGACAATTTTGCATCATAGACAAAACAACAATAATATTTGGTACTTATTCACAGTAGCATTCTTTATCTTAAAAGCACTTCTTAGGGTTTTTACCCACAAAAGCTTATGCCCAAATAAATCTGTTAGCCTTTAAGGTGCCACCGGACTCCTCGTTGTTTTTGTGGATACAGACTAACACAGCTACCTCTCTGATACCTAACTACTGAAATATCTCAGTAGCCCTGAAAGGCAAATGTGGCTAATCTGCACACCCACTAATTCACACCGAAAGTGGATGCAGGAAGGAAAGTGGGAACAGGAAGGACCTAGACTCATCCTCAAGCTCAAATGAGGAAACCCCAATGGCATGTACTCCTGCCTTCTTTCAGGCCTTCAACGAGCAGCCAGGCCCAAGCGATGGAATGATATGTCACTCCCTCATTGGAGAGGGAAAGTATGTCTTTGCCTATAATCCTGGCATTTCCTGGTCTGCGACCTCACTCATCTGCAGCCAAGGTCCCTGCAATCAGATCCACAAGAGCCCATCACCTGTGTGGAGTCCCATTAAAGTTAGCAGGTCTCTGCACCTAAGTATTTATCCCCATTTTACAGATGGGGAAGCTGAAGCAGAGAGATCAAGCAGGGAATGAGTCAGGAGTAAAACACAGGAATTCCTGGCTTCCAGTCATGTGATTAGATCATTAGACCATAATTCTCTTTAATTACAAGTCTGCTTATTCCTAAAAGCACAGGTATGAGCTACTTACTGTATTCTTGTTCTTTTATTTCCTTTATTTAAAAGGACACTCAACAATGTTAATTATTCTTGTGATTTTACAGCAAGTCTCATGATAGTTGGTGTTCTTCTTAAAGACCCATTTCCTGGAGTCCTGTTATTACATAAAAATCTCAGCTTCCATTTAAAGATATCATTCATGGCCATGGTGAAAAGCTCAAAAATGTGAACCCTAAAGGCTCAAAATGAGAAGCCAAATAAAAAACCTCAAATTTATTATTTTTTAAAATGTTATGATTTTAAGCCAGTTATTTTGGGTGCGTGACTCATGATTTTTGAAGGTTTGGGGTTGGCAATACAATGTCAACCTGTTTAGGCCTCAAAAATTTAACTTCCAGAAATCCACTAAGGTCGAAGCTAGACAAACATATAGCACACTGTGTGGCAATGGAGATTCAGCAGGAGATCCTCATTAGTTGGCTACATTTAATAATATGGATGTATGATACATCACAAATACATGTTCTTTCTCAGACACATCTTCCTTCTGGATCAAATTAGAAGACATATTGGGGAACATTGCTGGGAACAGTGTCTTCTGGTTCTAGCCACTCTTGGATTTCTGCCCATACACAGATATCCTGATATGAGAATAAAATGATATGATGTGTCATGACTTGTATCTAGAAATGAATGAATAAGGGAATGGAAATCATCTGTCTAGAGTATGAGTGAGGAGGAAAGATGGAAGGTGTTCTGGCTCATAGCAGAAAGGCTACAGAAGCAGATGACTTGAAACTTAAAAGAGAATACCAACTCTTCCATGCTCTTTAGTCCAGGCTCTTCCCTTATGAAAAAAAAGGCCTATAGAATTTTAAATAAACTGGTAACCTTTCTATAGATTTTTTTAAACCGTCCTATAGAATGTAATAGTCCGTCTATACAATGGTTAAAAAAAATCTATAGAAAGAATCTCATTCTTATTAAATTCTATAGGATTTTAAAATAGGTTCTATAGGACCCTATTAATAGATATACAGTACTGTTGTTTTAATCTCAATTAAACTCCATAGGACTGTTCCATTAGGGTTTTTTCCCCTTATGCCAAAATACTGATATTTTGGGCATTTGCTGTTAGCTTTTATAAAATATATTTGCATAATTTTCTTTACTGCAATTGTTTAAATCAATATAGCTTGGATTAATAAAAATGAAGAATATTTTATATAATAGGTGTGTGAGTATGTGTGTGTGTGTGTAAAGAATTACATTAATGCAACATCAAGTTTACATATTTTAAACTTAGGAAATGCAAAAGTTAAGATTCTAGAAACAAAGCTGACAAGCATATTACACAGGTAAAATCTGCTGAATCTTAGGCTTCCTAGAGCTTGTATTTTTAATGTTTCCTTACAATATGATTAAGCAAGGAAAATGGAATATAAGGCTTCTATTCATTATCCTGTGATATTTTAAGATGCCCTCCATCCCTGGGCAAAATCTCTTATAATATATTGTACTGTTTCTGAAGCAGATAAGCCCAAAACCTTGATATCTTTAAAGCTGCTACTAATTGTCATCAAATATTTACCAAACTCTCACTTAAGAACCAGTCCAGCTGCAAAGAACAGCGAGTGGCCATGGTATTGGTATATCAAAACTAATAAATCCACCCTAATACATTAACTTTAACTATAATCTACAAAGCGATTGTCACAAGAGCCCATGGGAAGCTCATTTTATGTAGATGGAATTTACAAACTGAATTGCATTGAAAGACATTTTGGGGCCCTTTTACAGTGATAACCAGGAATAATTAAGCCTAATATTGCCAATTACTGGAGTTTGTGTTGTGTCCCTTTGTATCTATTTTTTAAAAACTATTTCTTAACAGATCTTATATAAATATAACATTTCTGTTGCCTTTATAGTTTGTCAGACTGTAAAAAAATCCATGTCTTTCAAAAATTCTATTTTACAGAAAACCCCTGAACCCAAAACTGGTTCCTCCAAACCAACTCTACAGAGAGCATCATCAAAGTTCAACACCTGGCATAAAAACCTTTTGCTACATTGTAACATTCAGAGACACCAACAAAGCAATCAGGCCAGATCAAGATGGCTTGGGAAGAGAAAGCAATCAGTGGCAACGTTTAGCACAGGAGGACTGGCAAAGCAAAGCTTATATTCAACAAGCAAACACATCTGATCAAAATAGCACAGTGACTTGTTGACAGTGGTCAATAAAAATGGACAAGGAATTCTAGCAACACGTGAATTTCTTGATGGTTCAGAAGTCAGGCAGGCTCAAAAATGTCCTTGCCATGCTGTGTGGCCTGAAAGGTGATACAATGCTGATGGAAGACAAAGGAAGGGTAGAAATGGGAGGCACATTCTCCTTTAAAGGTCTATACACCCGTAGGGCACAGACATTACACAGGCAGCACCAGCTGCCAACATACACTAAATGCAAGAAATGCTAGCAAAACTGACGTGTAAATGTCACCTTCTGCTTCTCTATGATATTTATATCTGGAGGGAGGGGGAGAAACACTGGATAAATTCACCAGATAATCGCTCTCCAGTGACCATTAAAATTTGTGCTCTAGGGAGCAGCAAATGATCCAGTTCAAAACTGTACTGTCTGCTATTGTTCAGCTAACAGAAGTTTCTAAGAAGTTCTAAAGGTTCCTCAGTAGCTTAATCCCATCTTTTTTTAATCCTCCTTTTCTCTGAGGGTGTGTCTACACTTGGAGCGGGAGTTGCGATTCACAGCTTGAGGAGACATACCCACGCTAGCTCTGATCCAGCTAGTGGACTACAGTGTAGCTGCGGAGGTGCAAGCAACAGGAGGGGCTAGCTCTCCTGAATACATACCTGCCATCTGAGGGGGGTATGTACTTGGGCAGCTAGTCTCTCTCAACGTTCATGCTGCTGCAGATACACTTTATTTTTAGCACTCTAGTTTGATCAGAGCTAGCATGGGTGTGTCTTCTCGAGCTAAGAATTACACCCCAGCACAAAGCGTAGACATATCCTGAGGTGCTAAGGTGCATCTGTGGGTAGCACCAGACTCCTAATATGATATTAAAAAGAGAAACCTTGCTGCTTCAGACAGTAGAGTTGCTTCTGCAGCTCAAAGGTACAGTGCCAGCTTGGGAGATAAAACTAGATCTTCAAAGACACTCAGTGTTGGCCTCACTCTGTTCCCACTGAAGTCAACAGCAAAACTCCTATTATCCCCAGTCAAGTTAAAAGAAGGTTCCCTCTTGCAGAGCAGCCATGGTGTTAGCATGATTCAGCAACAGCTAACACATGGTTAGGTCCCATCAGCACTGCAAGAAAAAAATGGTACTTTAACCATAAGACAAACTGGGAAATAGCTGTATTATTTTTATGAACACGCCTCTCTGCGTTTGTCAATGATGGGTACTTGGCTATGGAGTTAGATAAAAAAGGGTTGTTAGAAGAACCAAGAAGGAAAGGTAAAACAATGAAACAGATAGGAAACCTAGAGGAAACAATGGAAAAAGCTGTTTATTAGGGAATACCCCCTACAAGGTAGCCTGAGAACAGTTTATTCTTTCCAAGGCTAAATCTAGGATCAGAAGGAGGATACCAAATATTAGAGGACCCTGGGCCTAGAAAAGGGCTGGGATTCAGTGAGTGGCCAGACACTGCCAGGAAGTGTCAATGAGAGCTGGCAAGGAAAGAGAGAGAGAGAAAGAGAGAGAGACTGCTGTGAGCAATCTGTTTCTCCCAGCCAGAGATGGGGATTAGCTGGATTGAGGGACATTTACAAAAGTTGGCAAGAAAAGACTAAGACGTAAGTAAGAACGAGGCATACAGGCCTTTTATTGTTTGTACCCTTCACTCTACATGCTTTCTACCTTTGGGGGAAGGAATAAATACAGCTTTGTTTTGAAGATGCTGATTCTGAGTCACTTTAATCAACTTGCTGGTCACGGTCCCCAGAAAGAAAAGGCTGGCAGGTGCCAATGCAGTTGGGCCTGTTGGATTGGCACAGTGGGGAAAAGGGGGCTACACACCATAGATCCCATCTAAGAGTGGTTGGACTCCACCCAGAGTGAGGTGCAGGGAGCCAGGCCTGTCACCCACTGGTTACACTCAAGAGGTACTAGAAGGCATCTAAGGCACATTTTCCCTGTAACTATAACAAACCATGTCAGGAGACAACCATGGTCTAACTCGGTCCCTCCAGCACTGCTGGTTTTACAATGTTTATGGGACCCAACAAAGTACAGTGCTTTAATTTACACGGGGAAAGGGGGACTCTAAAACCTGCGGAGCTAGAATCTTTCTTTCCTTGTAAATAAAAGCTTAGATTTGGGGAGGAGGAGCAGAGGGAGACCAAAAATCTCTAAATCTAAATCCTCAAACCCCCTAGAAGTTTGTATACCGGCAGTCAGATTTCCATTGTCTCAGCCAGTGAGATTGTTGGACAGCTCCCTGCCACTACATTTATAAAGAAGCTGCCCCAATCAGCATCTTGTGAAACACAAGGAAGGTAGGTTCCTCCAGGGCCAGCAGCAAAGACTATGTTAGCTGAAAGGTCTGTCTTTGTCCCTTCCTGTCAACAGTTTAGCTAGGATAAATTCTGCCTTTAAACCCCATGCAGCCCCATAAACTTCAGCCCCAGGGACTGAGCATTAAGCAATTTAGGGATCATGGTAGAAAATTTCCCCTCCTGATTAAACTTTTTAAAAGTTTATTAAGACTTCAACTAGGTTTCCAAGTAACCTGCAGCCCCTACAGTAACATCTATTCCAGCAGGCCCAGATACACAATGCACAGGGGAGATTTAGGGTATGTTTACACAGCAATTAAACACCCACAGCTGGCCCAGGTCTGCTGACTTGGGCTTGCAGGGCTCGGGCGGCAGGAATGTAAGATTGTGGTGTAGAGGTTTGGGCTCAGGCTGGAGCTCAAGCTCTGGGACCTGCAAGGGGGGATGATCCCAGAGCCTGGGCTCCAGCCCAAGCCCAAATGTCTATAATGCAATTTGACAGCCCCATGATCCCAAGTCAGCTGTGGATGAGGGGAAAGCAGTGGATGTGTTATTCCTTGACTTTAGCAAAGCTTTTGATACGGTCCCCCACAGTATTCTTGCCAGTAAGTTAAAGAAGTATGGGCTGGATGAATGGACTGTAAGGTGGATAGAATGCTGGCTAGATCATTGGGCTCAACGGGTAGTGATCAATGGCTCCATGTCTAGTTGGCAGCCGGTATCAAGTGGTATCAAGTGGAGTGCCCCAAGGGTCTGTCCAGGGGCTGGTTTTGTTCAATATCTTCATTAATGATCTGGAGGATGGCATGGATGGATTACACCCTCAGCAAGTTTGCAGATGACTAAACTGGGAGGAGTGGTAGACATACTGGAGGGTAGGGATAGGATAGAAATCTGATGAGGTTCAACCAGGACAAGTGCAGAGTCCTGCACTTAGGATGGAAGAATCCCATGCACTGCTGCAGACTAGGGACCAAGTTCTGCAGAAAAGGACCTACGGGTTACAGTGGACAAGAAGCTGAATATGAGTCAATAGTGTGCCTTGTTGCCAAGAAGGCTAACACCATTTTGGGCTGTATAAGTAGGAGCATTGCCAGCAGATCGAGGGACGTGATCATTCCCCTCTATTCAGCATTGGTGAGGCCTCATCTGGAGTACTGTGTCCAGTTTTGGGCCCCACACTACAAGAAAAAGAACAGGAGTACTTGTGGCACCTTAGAGACTAACAAATTTATTAGAGCATAAGCTTTCGTGGACTACAGCCCACTTCTTCGGATGCATATAGAATGGAACATATAATGAGGAGATATATATACACACATACACTACAAGAAGGATGTGGAAAAATTGGAAAGAGTCCAGTGGAGGGCAACAAAAATTATTAGGGGGCTGGAGCACATGACTTATGAGGAGAGGCTGAGGGAACTGGGATTATTTAGTCTGCAGAAGAGAAGAATGAGGGGGGATTTGATAGCTGCTTTCAACTACCTGAAAGGGGGTTCCAAAGAGGATGGATATAGACTGTCTCAGTGGTAGCAGATGACAGAACAAGGAGTAATGGTCTCAAGTTGCACTGGGGGAGGTCTAGGTTGGATATTAGGAAACACTATTTCACTAGGAGCATGTTGAAGCACTGGAATGGGTTACCTAGGGAGGTGGTGGAATCTCCTTCCTTAGAGGTTTTTAAGGCCCAGCTTGACAAAACCCTGACTGGGATGATTTAATTGGGGATTGGTCCTGCTTTGAGCAGGGGGTTGCACTAGATGACTTCCTGAGATCCCTTCCAACGCTAATATTCTATGATTCTATGACATGGGCCAGCAGAGGATGTTGAATTGCTGTGTAGACAATGCTCCTGTGCAGGGCTGAGACAAGCACAGCCTTACACACACTTGAGGTGCCAAGTGGTGGTAGGAAAGTAGATATGATCATGCAAAATCTCTGTATGGCCAGAGGAAAGAGGACTGTGCCACATGCTTCCTTCCAACTGCATGTAAAAATCCAGAGTAAGTACAGTGCAAAATAAAGCTGGTTGAGGGTGCTTTAAAGTGCATGTGTTGGAGACAACACTGGCAGATCCTGGGCAGAGGGCAGCACAGCACAGCCTCCTGCCAAAAAGGAAGATTCTTAGAGTAGCATGTGTGTGGCTGTCCCCTGATGATGGGCAGTTGCAAAAATGCCTGTGCTCAGTACACACATGATGCACTCCCCATGGGTCAGGATTCAGTGCCAGGGCACAACAGCTATTGGGATCTACACACCAGCTGTGTGGAAGGCAGGTCTGCCCACTCTGAACCAGCCCATTTGGTAGTGCCCCCATCACTGGCCATTATCAGCATCCGTCACACACTGCAGCCAGGATCACTGATGCCTCCTGCCAGCTAGTCATACCTCCTATGGCATAGAGGGCTCCAATACACGCATTCTTGGAATAGGATGACCAGGGAGTGTGCGTGTGTGTATCATATACATGGTAAGTAACATTCCTTTAAAAATTACAGAACTATGGGATAAGCTGGTTTTATATTGCAATTTTGTCAGCCTTACCTGCCTTCTGCCCACTACTCCACCTTCACTAGAGCTATTTTAATCATTCCAAACCTGCTTAACCAACCAATTACAAAGAAAAGACAACCTGCCAAAAATATGTTTGTCCCTGCAAACAGCAATTTCATCCCCAAATTACAATTCAGCCTCAAATTGGTCGGAGGTGTCAGAGGGGCTTTTGCCCATGCTGCACCTGTGCTGATATGTTTAAAGTTCACTATCTTGTGAGCTGTGCCAGCTGGACCTGGGAGGCATATATCCTTGGGAGGCCAGGAATTTCCTCCTTTCCAGTACAAGACTGTGCTTGGTTCTAGTGCTGGAAAATCACAAGTTAATGGACATTAAAACCAGACATGACTTTTTATAAAATTATTTTAGATACTCTTAAAGGGTTCTAAGGTATATCAGTTAGCATTTTTCTTTACCTCAGCTGCCCGTACATGTTCACTATTCTATTCGTAGCAGTAAAGAAGCAGAGTTTTGTTGGGGGTCGATACCAACAACAATAAAAGTAAAAATACTCTAAATAACATTTCTAAAAAAAATTCCTGTCAGCTACATGGCAAAAACAAACTAATTTTCATAACAGTGTGATATAAAGGTGTTACTGGAACCCATTTGAGATAACCACACAACTTACTCATGGCTCCACTACTTGTGAATAATGTAGTCACCCCAAAACGTCTGCCAATAAAACAAACATTTATACCACATTGTACCATCAGGTATTTTTATCATATTATTAAGCATTCATATAGTCCATCTTAAATTTACACAATGCATTACACACGCAGAAAAAGGTATGTTCTCTGCCTCAGCAAGTTGACAATTATAAAATGTAAAACAGCTCTGTTAAAACTGTAACAATGGAGTGTGAGCTTATCCAGTGGCCTGGCGGCTAGATCTTGACTAGTGGAGAGTCAGAATGCATTTCCCAGTCTCCTGTCTCTCAATCCCTGGTTTACTTTGGGATTCAGTCCATGGAGAAAGACAGAGCCTCAACAGCAACCCATCCACTATTAAGAAAGGGCATTCATGGGCTCTGCAAGCAATCCCGTCCTCCAAAGCGAGGAAGGCAGTGTCTGCAATGGAAGGCCAAATGAGGGATTTGTGACTATTCTATTAGGAGAGCACAGAAGAGACACCCTCAAAGGAAAGAAAAAAAAACTGCAACAGCTTAAATTTGATCTATTAACATAGCAGACCTGGTAGGTTACATAAAACTAAACAACATTGAATTTTAGAGCAAACCCAGTCCATTATGTAGCATTATATGAACGCTGAACCACTCCAAAAGTTCGTTTCCCCCCCCAAATTAAATTTTCAATTGCCATCAAGCAATGAAATCTGTAATAGTGCTTGAATGTTTAGACCAACCAACTTATGTTAGGTCTACCTTGAAGATCACAGACCAAAACTTCACTATAGTGATAAGTGTATATCTAGCTAGCTATATTTGTACTTATATACTTCTCTTGGATATGATAGATATTTCCCCTGCATATTTAGTATTGTGTGTTACTATAGTTAACCATAATGTAAAGGGAAACAGTGCACTCAAGTTTACCTGGTAGGGTAAATCAGCCATCCTTAAATAAGTTTCCATTTTCAAACAAAAAGGAGATAAACTGGGAATACCATTGTTAGGTCTTGAAAATTGATGCAATATAATAGCATCTTTGGAATCAACCTCTTGCTCTTTCCTGGCAAAACAAAACAGAATTAAAAGAAACCCAGATTACAGCATGTGCCATACATCAATATATTAAGTGCATGAAGGAGCGAGAATGGCTGAGGCAATACATTTTGTCCTCCCTTTAATGGGTTATTGTAATTTTTTATTCATCAAGTCTGAAATCGCTAAAAAGCACTTACATTGCAGGAGCAGAATTCAGACAGGAAGCTTAGTTAATTCTATGTTGGAGAGACCAAAAAATCTTGCAAACCTTAGGTAATAAGCCAGGCTCATAGACTAAAATAAGCAGGCAAGCAAGCCTGAAACTCCCCTGCCTTGTGCCTCATGTAGTCACTTAGGGCTTGTCTACATGGTGCCTTAGTCCACACTAGCTAGGGTGTGAATTTTAATGTGCACTATCATGTTGCACACTACCTGGCCTGTGTGGACCCTGCTGGCACACATTAAAAGTTCCCTTGTTCTGGGTAGCATATTACTGTTTGAAATGGGACTATATTAACATGCACTGGGGAACTTTTAGTGCATGTCAGTAGGGTTCATACGATAGGGTTACCATATTTAGCAAATAAAAAAAGAGGACCCTCCACGGGCCCTGGCCCCGCCCCAACTCTGCCCCTTCCCCGCCCCAACCCCGCCCCCTCCTCCCTCCCACTCCCAGCTATGCGAAAAGGGCTGCCCGAGCGCTACCGGCTTCACAGTTTGCCAGGCAGCCCCCAGACCCTGCGCCCCCAGCCGGCGCTTCCCCAGCACAGCTGGAGCCCGGGAGGGGAAGTGCCAAGCTGGAAGCGCAGGGTCTGGAGGCTGCCCGGCAAACCGTGAAGCCGGTAGCGCTTGGGCTTCGGGCAGACCCTATGCCTCCAGACCCTCCACCCCCAGCCAGGCACTTCCCCTCCCGGGCTCCGGCGGCGCAGGGTCCGGAGGCATGGGGGCTGCCCAAAGCCTGTAGCGCTCGGCTCTTAAACAGAGCCGAAGAGTCAGGGGAGGAGCAGAGCCTCCGGCCGCGGTGGCTCTGCTCCTCCCCTGACTCTTCGGCTCTGTTTAAGAGCCGAGCTGCCTGAGCGCTACCGGCTTCGGGCAGCCCCCGTGCCTCCGGACCCTGCGCCGCCGGAGCCCAGGAGGGGAAGTGCCCGGCCGGCGGCTGGGGTCCAGAGACAAGGGGGCTGCCTGAAGCCCATAGTGCTCAGGCAGCTCGGCTCTTAAACAGAGCCGAAGAATCAGGGGAGGAGCAGAGCCGCCGCGGGAGGGGAAGTGCCCGGTCAACATTTTCCCGGACATGTTCGGCTTTTTGGCAATTCCCCCCCGGACGGGGGTTTGATTGCCGAAAAGCCGGACATGTCCGGGAAAAACCGGACGTATGGTAACCCTATCATACGAGCCAGTTAGTGTGCAGAATGCTAGTATGGAACTAAAATTGACACCCAAGCTTGTGTGGACTAAGGCAGTGGTTCTCAACCCTTTTTCATTTGCAAACCCCTAAAAAATTTCAGATGGAGGTGAAGATGTCTTTGGAAATTTCGAATGGAGGTGCAGGCCCCTTTGCAAATCTATCGTCTCTATATATAGTTGAATTCTGTTTTCAGTCTAAGTCTTTCACGGACCCCTTAGACAAAGTGAGTGTAAAATGCTCTGACTTTGCTGTGGTAGGGGTTTTCAGCCACTTTGCACAGTTATAAATGACAACACAAGGGGTGAGGCAATGGAAAATCAGGCCCTGCAAATCTACTTCCTTCAGTTAAGGGCTTTAAAGAAAAGAGAGGCTCTCTTGAAGAACATGAACAACTCAAGCATAATTCCAGCTCTCCTATCCCCACTTCCAGACTCAGAAATGCAATTCACCTCCACTGTCTGTAAACGTATCATTACCCTTGGCCTTGTTCTCTGTTCTTTGTATCTCCTCCCGTTGTACATGTGTCCATTACCACCTCTGCACTTGACTGCCTTGACTCCACACTGTGGAAGCCTTCACCCCTTCCCGTCTCAACTATTTTAACTCTCATCTCTATGGCTTCTTAAGATCCGTATTCTCCTAACTCCAGAATATCCAGGAGACTGTTGCTTGCCTTCTCCCATCTACAAAGACTCATGGTCACATCACCCCTGCTGTCGAACAACTCCAATGGCTATTCATTCATTTCAGGATCCAGTTCAAAATGTCCCATTCATGGTTATCAAAGCCTACCATGGACTTGCTCCAATCTACTTCCTGGACTTAGGACCAAACTTTTGCTCTCAATTACACTGAGGCAAATCAAGAGGATTCCAAAGGATTTACACTAGTGTAACCAAGAGCAGAATTTGACCCAACTTCATGAGATCCATCAAAGTCAATGTGGCTGTACAGGTGTAAAACTGGAGCAAGTCAAAGGAGTAAGAAGGCCCATTGTCTCTTACGCACACTCCTGCACCTCTGGCACTTGTCTAGCACTGGCCTCTTATCTGTGCCTTCACACAAATTTGCAACTGCTAGTGTAAAAGCCTTCTGCTCTGATGCTTCTGCCATCTCAAACAGTGTTTCAGTTTCCATCCACCTCATCCAGTCTTCATCTCTGTTGATTTCTTATCTAAAAACATATCTGTTGTTCTTTGCTCTGGCCTGTAAATTTCTCTTACAGTAACTGCCTTTGGTTATTGACTTTAAGGGAGATTTTCATAGGCACATGTGTCAAAGGGAGTGAGGTGCTTACTGGCTCTTTATGCCTTTGGAAATCACCCCCGTTATGACTCCAGGCCTTAACTGAATCATCACACTATCTTGATACAATACATTAGTGTTGAATAGTTTCAGTCTGTGAAGCATTTGGGATATAATGTCCATGAAAGATGCTGTACAGAATAGGGTTGCACTGCACATCACAGACAGCAGCCCGTGCAGTTTTGGTTAGCATGATAATTTTAATCTCTCAAAAATGAGCTCTGAACTGCCAGAGAGATGATATTAGTTTGCTTTGCTTTTAAAATTTGGCCACTGGCAATTGCAATTTGACTGCCAAATTATACACATTTTAAAATGTCTGATTTTAAATCATTTAATACATTCATAGCATCCCTTTATATACTGTACATACTGAAACATTCAAACACAGATTTAACATTGCTAGTAGCCTGTGCAGATGGCACATATTTGCTGAACCAGTAAATCACATCTACACATTTCTCCAGAAAATGTAATATCTTTTAAAATATGGCTACATGAAGTAACTTCATTCTGTAAATCTCTCCTAAGAATAGAGGCAAAATAATCTATGAAATTTAAATGATAAAAACATCCCTGAATTCAAGTATTTTCCAAGAATTATGTTTATACAGTGATTTATTGTAAGCTGAATGAAAATAAGCGCATAAAATATATAAGACAAATATATCTTTCAGTGCTAGTGTTATTAAAAGGTTATCAATGGCAACATTATCTTTGTTTACCTTATGTTGTGCATGGCAGCTCATTAGTACAGGGCTACTTTGATCCTTTATTTCTTTGTAAATGTTGTATCCAGAAATAACTTCTGTGTTTTGCCATTGTTTATATTACACAAACAGCTGTCTTGTGCAATGATCATAGTAACCATTTAGGACCCAGTTATGCAGTCCTCACTGAAATCAATGAGAGACTTAGCTGAGTAAGAAGGGCAGGCTGGGGGCCATTGTGATCTGAAGTTCATCTCCATTCCATTTTCATAATGTTAGTCTCCACCATACTTCTATGGTGTACATATATCAAATCCCCTGAGATTGTTCTCATTAATTTCTTTAAAACAGTGTACTAGTAATATATCACCTCTGTTGTGGATATTATATTTCCAGGTACATCCTTGGGAAGTAGTTAAAGCCACCATTTTCTGAGGTGATTTACTATCCTTGTAAACAAACTGCAGCACCATATGCAACTGTTTACTTCAAATCTCAGTCTATGACAAACATACTCCTGTGTCTATTCCTGCTCTCATGCTCTCTATTACTCACACCATTATAAAGCTAGAGATCATAACCAGACACAATACTACATTGAAAACAATTGTGGCTTCTTATTTCCAAGAGATCTTGTATAACTAGTTGATGCTGCATCATTTTAAATATGCATTTTCTTATTAGATTTTTGAGCAACCCCAAAAAGCACTGACCAGTATGTTTAATTTGATGCTGAGGTTTATTATGCAGAGTTGTCTTATTTAAACATACTGGTAGTTTGGGTGAAGATAGTTTAATACATGACAATCTATTAAACAATTTTTTGCAAAGCAGCTAAAATGGCAAGATCTAAGAGTAAGGTGGGTCCATGATGAAGGTAGTTCTTGTTTTAAAGCCCACTGGTTTAATTCTGAGCCCCTGTCCTTAAAACACAGGCCAGACAAGTCAGATGTTTCCAGATAAGGCTAAAACTATCTCTGAAAAGAGCCCTGTGGTTGATTCCCCTAGAATCTATGACACTTGGGTTTTAAGAATGATGTATCTACTGGTGTGACATTAATCCTTACAGAGGTGAAGCTCTGAAATGCCCAGTAAACAAAAACAATTACAAAAGACTCCTGATTTCTGCCTTGCTCGTTGTTATTGTGTCAGTTTCTCAAGGGGTGAAGTCGAGTACAATGCATTCCCATCAGATCAGAACTGTCTTATTATTTCCTATTCCCATTGCAGCGTCTATTCCAAATACTCCCTGCTGCAGCCTGCCCCAGGCTCTCTCTCCCTGTCTCTCACCTAATTGCCAGGAGTTCATGTAGCAGATACGCCGCGGCAGCGAGCAGGGCTCCCCCAGTCAAATAAAGGGTTTTCTTCCACCACGAATCAGAACCCAGCCCTGCCATGATCCCACCGTAATCCTGCCAAGGGAAAGCGATGATGTCCCCATAAAAGGAGACGTGCTCTTCGGATCCTGCACACCAGCCGAGGGTGAGGCTCTGATTCCGGCTCAGCTCAACCACACAGGACCTGGAGGAGGCAAAACCAACACCCCAGTGCATGCTGCGCGTTGCCTGCTGCTCCCTTTCCCCCCGCCGCTCGCCAGGGCAGTCTGCATGGGCAAGGGCTGCTCTGGAGCCAGCCGGCACGCTCAGTTTAGCAGCGGGCCAGGAGGGGATGGAGCAGCGGTGCTGGGTCTCCGTGGTGATTCTGCAGCAGCCTCCTTCTGCAGCTGCCTCTCGCCTTTGTCTCTTCGCATCGAGGAGGCTGGGTGATGTCATTGCTCCTGGGAGCGTTAAAATACCGGGGCAATAAAAATCACACCCCTCTCTCCTTTCCCCTTCCTGTCCCCCCCACAGATAGCCTCTTCCGAAAAGCAACCCTTCTCTCCCCATCAGCGCGGGCTAGCGAAGGTCACAGGAAAAGGGCAAAACTCACCTAGCGCAAAGGGGACATGCTGGCATTTGCTACCAGGCGGAGGGGGGAGGATCTAGATTAATGGCTGGATTGGAAAGATTTACTCTCCAGGGGGAGGAAGCAGCTTTCTGCTCGGATAGCTAATTTCCCCCCGAAGCTATAATTACATTACACAGTTAGCCTGGACCAGGTCATGTGTTTAGGCTTTAGCTTGAGAAAATGGAAATCAACCATTGTTGTGTGTGTGTTTTATCTGGTAAACAAACCTGATTGCAATCTACCCTCGTTTGGGTTGTATTAAAACGGCAGTAAAGACCTGCCAGTTGCATCCCTACCCTTGCAATGTGCTTTGGAACAGGTAGCAAAGCTAGGGTATTTTTTTTTTAAATACCTCCCAATAAGTGTGCTAGATGGGCATCTAGCATAATTGCACCTCTTGCCATGTATGAAGAACCATGTCATTTATAAACATATAGCAGGGAATTCTGAATGACCAGCTATGCCATTCTGTAGAATCATAGGAATGACCTATTTTGTAGGTGCAGCTGTGGATAAATCTGTGCATAGTAGGAATACGTGCAGATTTTGTGGATGCCGTTTAGACAACTGTGTCTAAAACTCTGGGGTGAAATCCTGGACCCATTGAAATCACTGCATGTTGCACATCTAGTCTTTCATTGCTGTTTAAGTACATCATTTAAAACATCAATGGTTATACAACACAGTGACAGAGTTTAAGGCCAGACAGGACCACCACATCATCTAGTCTGGCCTGCTGAGCCAGAAGTGAGCCCTGCACCCTACCATCACAAGCAACCCTCACCATACAATTACACTCATAAATTTGTCCAGCTCTCTTTTAAAACTAATTAAGTGTTTTGCCCCTCCTCCTCCTATTGGGCGGCTGTTCCAGAACCCCACCTCTCTGATGGTTAGATATCTTTTGATTTTCAGCCTGAATTTTTTCATGGCCAGTTTATATCCACTTGGTCTTGTGCTAACATTGTCCATAGGCTTAAATAGCTCTTCACCATCCCTAGTATTAACTCCCCCTAATATATTTATAAAGAGTAATCATATCCCTTTTCAACCTTCTTTTTGCTAGACTAAACAAATCAAGCTCTTCCAGTCTGCTCTCATAAGATAGGTCCTTCTTTCCCCTGATCATCCTAGTAGCTCTTCTCTGCATCTGTTTCAGTTTAAATTCATCTTTCTTGAACACAGGTGACCAGAATTGTACACAGTATTTCAGATGAGGTCTTACCAGTGCCTTTTACAATGGCATTATTACTTCTCTATCTCTACTGGAAATACCTCTAATACATCCTAGGATCGCATTTGCCTTTTTTTCATAACTACATCACATTGCTGGCTCATACTCATCCTCTTAGCAACCTACACACCCAGGTCTCTCTCCTGCTCTGTAACTTCCAAATGATGAGTCCCAAGCTGGCAGGATAAGTTCTTATTATTAGACCCTAAGTAAATGACCTAGCATTTTGTACTATTGAATTTCATTTAATTTCTGTCACACCCATCTTCAAGGTCACTCAAATCTTCCTGTATAATATTCCGATCCTCCTCTTTATTGACAATGCCTCCCAACTTTGTATCATCAGCCAATTTCATGAGCACCCTCCTGCTTTTTGTGCAAGGTCATTAATAGAAATATTGAATAAGACTGGTCCTAAGACCGGTCCTTGAGGAACTCCACTAGTAACCTCCTTCCAGTCTGATAATTCACCTTTGAGCACAACCCATTGCCTTCTCTCCTTTAACCAATTCCTAATCCACTTTACAATGCTTGTACTGATCCTCATCTTCCCCAGTTTAACTAATAACTTCCCATGTGCTACGGTGTCAGATGATTTACTGAAGTCCAAGTACATTAGACCTATCGCACTTCCCTTATCGAAAAAATCAGTTATTTTCTAAAAGAATGTTTCTTTGTATTCGGTTGCTCTCCACTTTCTCCACAAAGGATCTGGGATCCCAAGCCTCTACTATTCAACACCGTCTGGTTACGTGATACCATACCATAAAATTGTGGCACCTGGATTTATTAAAAAAAACACTTATGATCAATTTAGAATATACCCGTTCTAATTTTTCTGTCACTTCGAGGCTTGCACATGGTAACTAAGAAACATGAGTTTAAAAGGCCAAAGGGTACAAAAATAGTCTCAATATAATTTTAAAACTAAAAAGTGTTCTAGAATAACTCTTTTCTGCAATATGATACCAAAAAAAAAATACAAAGTACCATAAGGTGGTATAGAGATTTTACTGTCACTCATTCGGGATGATCTATATAGATCTCCTGTAACTTTAAACTGGGGCTGTCAAGCCATTAAAAAAATTAATCGCGGTTAATTGTACAATTAATCACACTGTTAAACAATAATAGAATATCATTTATTTAAATATTTTTGGATGTTTTCTACATTTTCAAATATATTGATTTCAATTACAACACAGAATACAAAGTGTATAGTGTTCACTTTATATTTATTTTTGCACTGTATTTGCACTGTAAAAAAACAAAAGAAATAGTATTTTTCAATTCACTTCGTACAAGTACTGTATTTGGAAGGCTTTTTCTACTCTCCAGGGATAATACTAAATCTCTATCCAACCAGGATAGTAACAATATTAATGAACTACATTATTATGAGAAGGGAAGAGACATCAAACTGTAGACATTTTTACTTTGCTAGATGACTTGTTGTGACCATATCTGGTTTGTGGGTTAAAGAAGTTTCAGTACCACATAATCTAGAATGTGTCACTTAAATACTATCTTTTTGACTTGAATGTGAGTAAGATGGTCATTGCAAGAAGTGGTCTAGAAAGGGTTTCTTCTACAGTTACAGGCAAACTGCAAAATTAACAATAAAATGGAGTCAAGATTAGAAATAATTAATAACATTTATTAAACACAGATTCACATGTCCAAAGCACTTCACAACCAATTAAGCACTCCTCACACCACTCATGTGAGTGTTATCAGCCCTGTTTTGCAGAGGAGGAACCTGAAGCCAGGGCTGACTCCAGGGTTTTTGCCGCCCCAAGCGGCAGGGGAAAAAAAAAAAAAAAGCCGCGATTGCGATCGGCTGCAGCTCCACCACGCCGCGGCAATTTGGCGACAGGTCCTTCCCTCCGAGAGGGACTGAGGGACCCGCCGCCAAATTGTTGCCGAAAAGCCTGACGTGCCGCCCCTTCCCCTTGGCCGCCCCAAGCACCTGCTTGCTGGGCTGGTGCCTGGAGCCTGCCCTGCCTGAAGCAATAAGATGGACGTGACCTGACCAAGGCCACAGAGTGAGCCAGTGACAGAGCTAGGATTAGCATTCATGGCCATCTGATTACCAACACTGTACTTGAACCAGGCTGTGGGTGAATATAGCATTACAATGAGCTGTGGATAAGGCACTGGACTGGGACTCAAGAGATGTAAACTATATTCCTGGATCTGCTACAGACTTCCTTTGTGACCCTGGAAAAGGCACTTGACTGTGCATCAGTTCCTTATCTGTAAAATGGGGATGGTAATAATACAGGATGTTACATTGGTAAGTTCATGAATTTATGTCAGGGGCTAAGATGCTGTGGTAACAAGGCCACAGAAATGCCTACACATTTTTACAACATTCTTTTCTGCCCCTAGGAAATCCTCTGATACTCCTTAGCTTGCCCAAGACTTTCTAGCTTGCCCAAGGTGCATCACTCTGCAGCAGCATTGGACTAGAAAAGTCATGCAACCCACAAGAGCTGTGAAATCTCTGATAGCAAAAATGAATGTTAGGATGCCTTTCCCAAACCAGGATGTTCAAAAAGATTTCACAGAATGGGAAAGTAAACTTCTTAAAGCTAAGTTAAAACTTAGCTGCTAAATGACCCCACACCATAGTGGTGGGGGCACATACAACAAATTTCTTTGTTTAACTCAAATTTCATTTTAGGGTTACAGTTCACCTTTAAATAATGTGTGTTTATTTTATGTTTGCAGTCTTGTTGTAGTTGTGTTGGTCCCAGGATATTAGAGAGGTGGGTGTGGTAATATCTTTTATTGGATCAACTTCTGTTGGTGAGAGAGACACACTTTTGAGCTTACATAGAGCTCTTCTTCAGGTCTGGGAAACTAACTCAGAGTGTCACTGCTAAATACAAGGTGGAACAGATTGTGTAGCCTCAACAAATTCTTTCACAACAATGATGACACCACTCACAACTACCACCATCCCACTGGCAATCATAAGAAGAAAGAATCTGACCAGACATTACGGAGGAGATGAAAGCACACTCTTGATCATTACATTGATTGTTTCAAGAAAAAAAATTGACTATGAAATCCTTAAACATCACATCCACCACAATCTCTCCACCGCCAAGAAGACAGATATACAGTCTCTGAAATCAGACCATACGATAGTAATCAAACCGGAAGACAAAGGGGGCACCATCGTAGTTCTCAATTGTGATGACTACGTTAATGAGGCCCCACAAAACAATTTACCCAGGAATTTAAGGATATCATTAAATCTTTCCCCAAATCTTGAAGGATAAATCTTTAAGGATATCCAGCTTTCCCCAAACAATCCCAAGAGAAAATCTACAAACTCATCCCCCACAAACACATCATCACACCCATCAATTTCATCCTCACTCAGAATAATTTTACATTCAACAACTAACACTTTGTCCAGACCATGGGAATAGCCCTGAATACTAGGATGACTGCCTAATAAGCCAACTCTTCATGAGTCAAGAAGAATTTCTGGACAAATGCACCATGAAACCAATGATATACCTGTAATACACCGATGATATTTTCATCCTCTGGACAGACAACAAACTCCCTCATAGATTTCCACCACAACTTCAACAACCACCACCCGTCCATTAAATTCTCTCTGGAACATTAGCATCAACTTCCTGGACACAAAAATCAGCTTCAACAATGGAACCCTACAGAAAACTGTGATGCTGTATGATTGAAATGTGACCATGTATATCACTGTTGCTACCACTGTTAGACAATTACAACAAAACTTCTACAAAATATGTCATGTAAAGTGTCAATGAAAAAGTTATGATTTGCAAAGTGTGATTATTCTATTTATATGCATGTATCATTTTTGTATCTGAAGTTATGAATATTGGCTACAGATCTGTATCCCAAATGTGTTTGTTCCTGGGGTAACACCCATCACGTAAAAATCTACATTGAAGCCAGACAGCTCTGTGTTGATGGTTCCTCAAAAGCAACTGACTCGCACAATGGGCCACAGAAGAAACTCGTACTGCCCAGCAAGTCTTCCTGTGAACGCCTAAGCCTCCAAGTGGGCAATGGCTGCTCCTGTGAGTCATCAAAGCCATGTAAGGGCATGTGACTTCCTCATGTGACCCTAGACTCCACCTTATGCCTGTACTTTTCCACAAACTATGCTGTGGGCTTTGTTTGGAACAGTAAAATTCCATCCACATGGCAGAGGGTATAAAAGACCCTGGAAACATCTCCATTTTGTCTTCATATTCTGCTTCATTTCTCTGAACTGGATTTCTAACAAGGGAGCTCTAAACAAGGACTGATGACCCCAAAGCTGTTTGCAAAATCTCTTTTGAAATTACCCAAACTAGCAGTTTATTCCATCACAGCTTCAAACCTGACATAAGAACTTTGCAATCATAGAATCATAGAACTGGAAGGGACCTCGAGAGGTTATCTAGTCCAGTCCCCTGCACTGATGGCAGAACTAAGTATTATCTAGACCAGTGGTTTTCAAACTTTTTATATTGGTGACCCCTTTCACACAGCAAGCTTAGGGGTGTGACATTCCCCCCCCCATTACACATTAAAAATGGGAGGGGTAATTTAATTTAATGGGGGCTGGGAGCTATCAGCCCCAAGGAGTTGACAGTTCGCGACCCACATGTAACCACCTTGTGACACCCTGAGGGGTCATGACCCCAGTTTGAGAACTCTTGATCTAGACTATTCCTGACAGGTGTTTGTCTAACCTGCTCACAAAAATCTCCAATGATGGAGATTCCACAACCTCTTTAGGCAATTTATTCCAGTGGTTAGTCACCTGACAGGAAGTTTTTCCTAATGTCCAACCTAAACCTCTTTTGCTGCATTTTAAGCCCATTGCTTCTTGTCCTCAGGACCGTTCCTACCCATACGCAAACTATGCAGCTGCGTAGGGCACCAGGAAATTTGGGGCACCAAATTGCCCCAAATTTCCTGGTGCTCTACGCAGCTGCATGCTGCTCCAGTGGCCAACCCCATCCCCCGGCTGGCTGAGCCAGCCAGGAAAGCTGCCCCGCACCTGCTCCGCCCCCACCCCGCCTCTTCCCCAAAGCCCGCACCCCTGCTCCGCCCCAACCCCACCTTTTCCCACCCCTGCTCTGCCACAGCCCAGCCCCCACCCTGCCTCTTTCCACCCCTGTTCCGCCCCCACTCCACCCCTTCCCGTGAGCTATGTCCCGGGGGACTGCAGCAGGGGTCAGGCACGCCTTGCACTCACCGGGTGGCGGGAAGTGGAGCGACCCGGACCCAGCCCGCTCTGCTCCGCTCCGCCGGCTCGTGCTGGGGGGTGGTTTCCCCCCTGCCCCCCAAAGACCTTGGGTGCAGCCCCACCCTGCGGAGGCCTGGGGACACCCCTCTCCACCCCCGCAGAGGGGCTGCATAGGGCACCACTATGTCTAGGGATGGCCCTGCTTGTCCTATCCTCAGAGGTTGAGAACAATTTTTCTCTCGCCTCCTTGTAACAGCCTTTTATGTACTTGAAAACTGTTATGTTGCCTTGCAGTTTTCTCTTCTCCAGACTAAATAAACCTAGCTTTTTCAATCTTCCCTCATAGGTCATGTTTTCTAGACCTTTAATCATTGTTGATTCTCTCCTCTGGGCTGTCTCCACTTTGTCCACATCTTTCCTGAAATGTGGCACCCAGAGCTGGACGCAATACTCCAGTTGAGGCCATAGTAGCATGGAGTAGAGCGGAAGAATTACTTCTTGTGTCTTGGTTACAATACTCCTGCTAATACGTCCCAGAATGATGTTTTCTATTTTTGCAAGTATTATATTATTCACTTATTTAATTTGTAATCCACTATGCGCCCCAGATCCCTTTCTGCAGTATTGTTTCTTCGGCAGTCATTTCCTATTTTGTATGTGTGCAACTGATCGTTCCTGCCTAAGTGGAGTACTTTACATTTGTCCTTATTGAATTTCATCTTATTTACTTCAGACCATTTCTCCAGTTTGGCCAGATCATTTTGAATTTTAATCCTACCCTCCCAGCTTGGTATCATCTGCAAACTTTACAAGTGTACTTTCTATCCCATTACCTAAATCATTAATGAAGATATTGAACAGAACCGGATCCAGAACTGATCCTGGCAGGACCCCAATTGTTATGCCCTTCCAGCTTGACTGTGAACCACTGATAACTACTTCCTGGGAATGGTTTTCTAACCAGTTATGTACCCACCATATAGTAGCTTCAGCTAGGTGGTATTTCCCTAGTTTGTTTATGAGACAGTCATGTGAGACAATATCAAAAACTATATTAAAGTCTATTACTTCCCCCATCCATGAAGCTTGTTACCCTGTCAACAAACACTATTAGGTTAATTTGACACGATTTGTTCTTGATAAATACATGCTGGGAAATTATCATTCTAGGGGGGTATTTCTAGTGGGCACCCACAGCAAGCTGCTCTAAGCCTGATGCTATTCAACTTTTTAATCAATGATTTGGAAGAAAATATAAAATCACTGTGTCATCTGCAAACTTTATTGGCAAACATGAGTGGAGTGGTATGTGATGGTTAGTGCTCGCTGGAAGTGTTTCCTAGTGGCCAGAGGATCAGGCCCTTCCGAATGCAAAAAGGGAGGTTGGTAGAGGAGGCCAGGTCCTCCCCCTCCACCAGGCTCTGGCCCAGGGTACTGTAAGGGCTACCAAAGGTCCAGCAGCCCAGAGCACCTTATGGCTACCCTCCTTGGGCCACTTCTTACCACCCCTCTATCGTCCAAGTTTTGCAGCTTGTAGTGAAATGATAATAGAAAAAGGTACTAACTCCACCGTCAGTCAGTCTGGAACCAGCAGGCAGACAGCCTCTCCTTTCCCAAGATAAGGCTGCTGCAGCGTCCCTTCCACGGAGTTCCTAGGGCAGCTTCCTCTCCCTGCCTTGTCAGGCTCCTTTCTGAGCCGTGTGGCTTCTTTTTAAGTTCCAGCTCCATCTGGAGCATGGTCTGCAGGGGTGGCTATACAGGGTCATCTAGGGTGGCCTAGAGTTGCTCTTTAACCCCTTCAGTCCTAGTGGGGGGTTAATAAACCCCATCACATGGTAAATTTTGATGGGAACAGGTCACTTACATAGACCAACCTGGATCACTTGGTAAGGCGGGCTCAGTTAAACAATGTGTTTTAACACAACGTAACGCAAAGTCATACATTCTTTCTTCTAGGTGTAAGTCATCTAAGATGAGAGACAGTATCCTAGAATGCAGAGATACTGAAAAGGAATTGGAAGACATAGTGGATAGCCAACTGAACATGAGCTCCCAGTGCAATGCTTAGCTAAGAGAGCAATGCAATCCTTGGATGTATAAGTAGAAGAGTATCAAGTAGGAGTAAGAAGATGGTATTACCTCTCCCTACAGCATAAGTGAGACCCATTACTGGAATACTGTTGTCCAACTCTGATGGCCACTCTTCACAAAGAATGCTGGAACAGGAGAAAGGGTTCAGAAGAGAATTACAAGAATTATTTGAGGTCTGGGAAGAAATGCCTTTTAGTGAATGGCTTAAGAACCTCAGTCTATTTAGTTTATCCAAGAGAATGCGAACAGGTGACTTAATAAAAATCTACAACAGGGATCGGCAACGTTTGGCACATGGTCTGCCAGGCCAACCCCCCAGGCGGGCCAGGCCAGTTTGTTTACTTTCTGATTTGTTTACTTGCCGCAGGTTTGGCTGATTGCAGCTCCCACTGGCCGTGGTTCGCTGCTCCAGGCCAATGGGGGCTGTGGGAAGCGGCGCGGGCCAAGGGATGTGCTGGTGAGCCATGTGCCAAAAGTTGCCGATCCCCGATCTACAAGTACCTGCATAGGGAAGAGATTTCTGATAGTAAAGGGCTCTTCAATCTAGGAGAAAAAGGCATAATGAGATCCAACTGTTGTAATGTGAGACAAATTTTACTACAAATAAGCTGCAAATTATATAATTTATACATTTATGACAATTAACCACTAGAACAACTTACCTGGGGCCATGGTGGATTCTCTATTACCTGACGCCTTTAAATTGAGACTGGACATCTTTCTAAAAGAAATACTATAGCTCAAATAGAAGTTACAGGCTGGATGCCAAAACTGATGGGTGTGGTTCTATGGCCTGTTATGCATATGGTCAGCCTAGATGATCATACCAGTTGCTTCTGGCCTTAAAAAAAAAAAAATCTATTAATTACTGACAATACCATTGCAAAGCCAAATCGATCAATCAAACTGGATTCTATACTTTTTTGGGCATCAGATCATCTACTAAATTCCAATTACAAGGCCAGTTGCACCTGTGCAAGGCCAGTGAAGGCAAGGGGATTACACAGAGCAGAGAGGATAATTTCAGCTGCTGAACCTTTTACAGGTGATGATGCGTGGCAAAGAGAGAACCCAGCTGACTTTTCAGATCCCAAGCTGAGTTTGCAGGACTGCAGTTAGGAATATAAAACAAACCCATCTCTTTATGTGTAAACTGAGCACATTTGATAAAAAGAAAATTGGGGACAGATGATCATGGACACATGCAACACCATGCATTTAGAGACTCACATTTCAGAGCAGAATAGCTTTTTATTAAGTATACCTCCCATCAGCCCCGTGAAGTAGGTGAAGGATTGTACCACTCACAGAACATAGATTCTATGACAGATTGTAAACAAACTGCTGGCCTGATAACTGTGGCTTATTGCTAGAAAAGTGACTGTTTAAATTGTAAAGATTTTACTTAAACATGGAGGACCTGATAACAGGTCCCATTTTTAGAGGGTGTGACAGGTTGACATTCAGGGACCAGATTCTCAAGTGTGGTGTTGCCACAGCTGAACCAGGCTGCAGTACGAGTGTAACCAGCCATGGAAGGCTCATACCAGTGGCGCAGAGGCAGAGCAGGAGCTCCTATGTCACCACCCCTCCCTTCTTTTCCCACAGTTAGTGTATCCAGAATGGAAGAAGGAAAAGAGAGTTTTGGTGTTTTAACAATTAATTAAATACAGACACAAGTTGCTGAACAGTGCACTTGGGTAGTTTAATTTAAAAATTGCTTAAACCCTTCTATTTACACAGTGTATTGCATTTTTAAAAGTGACTTCAAATTGAACTCAGCATCAACCGTTACTCTCTGGAGTCCTGCTGAAACCTGTGTTTTCTTGGTAGGACTGTAAAAGCCATCGTACACAAAAACTGACAGAATAATTTGAAGATTTGAAATTACTTTCTCATAAAAGAACTTCTCTCCAAAAACTTTGCCCATCTTAATCCTACATAATTCCTGAGAGAACTAACAATTGTTCTCCCCCCAGACTACATTGAAACAGATTGGCAAAAACCTCTTAACTGCCATTTATATGAACAGCAGACTTGTTGTTGCAAACAGTTTTATTATAATCATTTATGCAAATCTTCCTTCAACCTCTTGCTGCTTGCCTACTACCGCATCTCAGATAGTTGTGCTGGCACTAGCTTCGGCTGGGTGTGCCTCCTTATCTGTCTCTGAAGGTGGCTCTCTTGAACTTGATTGTTCTTTTACCCTAGATTTCATGGCATGCACCGCATAGTTAATGCTAGTGCTTTCAGTCCAACTCCAGGACCCTGACAGGGGGTTGTATGACATTCCATTCACTGTCTTGACTAAAAAGCCATCTGTAAAAGAAGGGAAAAAAGATGGTGATCCTCAGACATTCTAAGTCAATGAAACATCAAGCTCTAAAAAAATAGCAAGTTCTAAATATACATTCTTCCACTGAGCTTTAGAGCAACAATACTGAGTCATTAGAAGCATATTTATAGTTGCTCAAGTTTCGCAGATTCAGGTCATCCACTTCAAAACTGATAAACTGAATATACACCTCTACCCCGATATAACGCTGTCCTCAGGAGCACCCCCCACCCCCCAAAAAAATCTTACCGCGTTATAGGTGAAACCACGTTATATTGAACTTGCTTTGATCTGCCGGAGCGCATAGCCCCGCCCACCCGGAGCACTGCTTTACCGCGTTATATCCGAATTTGTGTTATATCGGGTCACGTTATATCAGGGTAGAGGTGTATCTATGGAAGATGCTGGAGATTTAGCTATGAATGAAAAAAATAAGGCAAGAAGAATATGGATCAAGAAAACAGTGTAAATAAAGAGCAATTTTATGCTCCCTTCTTAATATCGCTTAGGTTCATCATATGATGCGGCATCATCCCAGGCCCAGCAGGATACAAGATAAAAGATTGAGTTCAGGCACCGGCTTGTTTACAGTGAGTTACAGAAAAAGTGAGGGGCTTGGTGGTGGGTTTTTGTTTTGTTTTTTTGTTTATTAACCTTCTGTAGAGAAGAAGTGTCTGAGGGAAAAACCCAACACCTCAGAAATCATTTTTTTAGGAAAGCATTCAAACTGGGATCACTGGTGTGACTTAGTATTTTGATCCAGCCACCATAACATACTCTCTCAAGTTTTATTGGAAAGTCTGCGGTCAGCTTTCAACTTCAGACAGCTTTTAAATGAAATGTTTTAATAAATGTAAGGCTAGTGAAAGACGATGAAGACAAAAGCCCTCGGTTTATACAATGCAGCAGCAGTTCAACCTTTGGACACTGGCTCATCAAGTATCTCAACCCTGACCTAGAGGACTCACCCTTAGAAACGAAACACTATTGTCTTCAAAAAGAGTCCAAGAATTTGCATCTTTGATGCTTTGGCTATCAACAAGGGGCCCAGTTGTGATGGTGGTTTTGTTTAGGTGACCTCTGTACGCTTGAAATTGAACTGAGGCCATCAACTCTACACACTCAGCTGAATAGCTAGTATGTGGTAATGACTTTTAGCCATGCCTGACCTATGCCAAATCTGAGCTGCTAACAGGAGTACAGAGCTCTTCACTTCAAGGTTACCAATCATCTTAACTATCTATTCCCCTGACAGTTGCTGTTATAATCAGTAACACTTGGATCTCTCTATTCACTCCCGTCATTCTATTTGACACTTACTTGAGTCTAGCAGGCATTCTAGCTCTTCAGGTGAAATAAACTTCTCCCAGTCATGAGTGCCTTCTGGTACAATCCCCATTATTCTCTCTGCAACTACAATCCCCAATATATAGGACAACTGTGTTTTGTTGATTGTAGTAATGAATAACGAGCCTTCAGGCTAATAAAAATATTAAAATAATATTCAATTAGCAATACATTTAATTGAACAAAAAGTGTGAGGACCCTTCACATGAAAAAGTATAAGACCAATCATTTTTGAACTTCAAGTACAGAATTTGTCCATTTTGAAGCCATGGGCTGCAGGAATTAAAGCTACTTTAATTGATACACATACATAAATGTTTTAAGACATCGGTAGGTGATAGAAAAATCAGGATGTTATGTTCTTTTTGTAAAGAAGGAGTCTTTTCAACATTTAAACCAAACAGTCAACATCTTCCTGGTTTTGGATCACTTAACAGAGCAACCAAGCCCAAAAATATCTATGCTAATTAAGGATAATACCTAATTAATACACGCAAATGATCCCCGAGCAGAGAATGAATTACAAGTATAAGAATGTGTATAGTAAACACAAGACAATATCTTGTCTTATTTTTTAAACTTCAATTTAATTCAAACAAACATACACACTCTTCTCCACGGCAACTGCAAGCAGATTAGTTTGGGCTATTTTCATACCTAACTGTGGCTGCTGGCCACACCATAAATCCATAGAGTAAAAACTGCCCAAGGACATTTCTCCTACAGCGAGTGGGATCAGTGGGGCACTTACTAATGGAAATGCTTGTTTGCATAGAGGACTTTTATGGGCAGCCAAATGAATAGTGCAGCCAATCAGTGCTTACTTTTTGGGGCTTTCTTTTGGGCCATCGTTAAGTGAGCGTTGTCCTGACTAGCTGACTTGCTATTTCAAATAATATATATTCCGCATTCTTGTAAAAATAAGCACATTAATAAACTTATATTGCATAGTTCATCCTCAAAGACCTTAAAACAGTTTACAGACTGTACAGAAAGATCACTTTACCCACTGACACGCAGCCATCTGTGAAGTAGAACACAGGCGCTGTTTAACAGCTGCAACAATGTTACACTACGCAGCAGTTCTGGACAACAAGTGAAACTTAGTTTATCCCATCAACACAGCTGTTAGATCTTCCTCCCTCAGTGGAAAAATCAGGCGGCAAGAACTTTTCATTAGGTTTTGACCTTGTACACAACCCAATGGGAGTCATGGTACTACTGCAATATTAAGTGATGATGTCACCGAGGCCTCTGGGATCTACATGTGCTCTGATTAACTTTTAAAATAAAAACCTTATTAAAGAAGGAAGGAACAAACATTTCCTACAATTATAACAAACACTTACTTTTAATACTTGATAGCAGTACTTGATAAATGTTTCTAGGTCAGCCACATGCTCCACTACTTCAGAAGCAATAATTACATCATAGGTTTCTGTAGCCTCTTCCACAATATCCTCCAGTGAACATGGTTTGTACTGTATTCTCTTGTCTAGAACTGGATCAAATGACTTGTGCTGTTCTGCTGTTCTAATGTTGTCCTCCAGAGGATCAATTCCAGTAACTGAAGCGCCCAGTCTACCTAGAGGCTAATGATATACCATTTGTTTATTCGCTGCATTAAAACAATCAGCGTAAACATAAAGCTCTACGTAAACTATCAGAATCTAATGTCGAAGTCACAGAAAAATCTTGCAGTAAACCTCATTAGAACAGTGAGACAAACAGCTCTGAGGGGTGGCCTTTGATCTGCAGCATTTTTAAAAGTTTGTTAGAGAGAAAGCACAAAACACATTTTAGATTTTCTATTCTTTTAAAAACTAATATTGTCAAATACAAGATAGTGATTCTTTTACATCTGTTTTTAAAATAATTGTTCTTTGTCCACTTTGCCACATGAGTGCAGATTTTGTCCACTGCAACTATCACAGAGACACTGTTTTTCTCCACTGAGTTTTTTATCCTATACTTATGATCACTCCTTACTGAAATGGTGAATCCACATGTCTTTTTAATGGCTATTCTATACATGATTATCTAAGATACCTGCTCAATGCTGAAAGCTGAATATTCGGATGTTTACTAGGAAAGTACCAGTCTTGACTGTCACTGAAATATTTTAAGTGTGTTTTTTCCTCAGAGGTTGATGTCTCTTTTGAAACTGGAATACTCTGTGTAACACAACCAACTTTATGTTATTGGAGCTCTAAATTCACTAGTTAGTAAACTTGTGAAAGTTACAAGCTCCACTGGCTTTACCAGCAGAGTGAGAGAGCTACTCATCCATAGTCATTCAGTGTGTGGAGCTTGTAAGTACTTTGAACCAGACAGTGAGAACTTAAGTAGATGGACACATATGCACAGTATATCCACCCTTAAGCACACACCTGCAAAAATTTTTAATGCTCATGTACTATTTTCAAACAGTCATAATTTTATTAAATAGAAACCATTTGTTTTATTTTTCAAAAAACAAAAGTACTATCGTCAATGAGAATTAAGGCCATACCAAGGTTCCACTTCAGTAGTTTTTGCTCTAGCTGGCTCATGTATTTGGGGGACGGGAGGTGACGGAGGAACTGTTTTATAACAGGGCAAAGATACACATTTTTCATTCTCTCGCGGTTAAAAAGGATTTACCTCTAGCTACCAGAAATGGGGGGAAGGGACAGACCCACCTTTGTGCACAGAGCCAGGGTGAGCGTCTGTGATACACCTCTGAACATAAAAGCTTCAAAAAATCTTGGGCTGCTCTGGGGGCTAGAGAGGTCCCCAGCGTAACTTAGACAATCTTGGAGGCCAGTCTAAGTTAGAGCAGCCCTATGGGTCACAGCGCTGTTGTTACACTCCCACCCTCAACCTGGGGTGCTGGAACAATTTTTATACTGGGGGTGCTGAGAGCCATTGAGCCAAACTGTAAACCTTGTATATAATGGAAACCATTTCAAGCCAGGGGGTGCGGTAGCACCCCTAGTTCCAGCACCTATGCCCTCAAAACGCCCCCTTTCCCCAGGCTTGTGAGGGGGTCCTCATGAGGCATCCTTACAACTGCCCCCTGCATCATAGGAATCCTCCTTATGCCAGATACGGGTCTTTTGGGGCCCCTTTGTACAGCCTCAGTACTATTAGGTGGTGTCAAGGGGCATGGTCAGAGATGAGAACTTTGACCAATATGGAAAATTTAAGCCCAAAAGGTGACGGTTTCAAAAGCATCACGCATGTGAAAATAGGTTATAATGGAAAACATGTTACTTCATTAACAAGAGTGGTCATGATAAAAAGTGATCTTTTACTAACCCCCCCCCCCACCACACACACACACACACACGTTATTTTGCAATGATTTTCCAAAGGAATGCTAGAAAGGACCGATGCTATTTTGCTGTTTGTGACAATATTTGAATAATCTGTTTGTTGGTTAACCTTAAGGTTTTAGCACCTCTTCCTATAGTTTCTCTTTTCTTGATGAAACTCAGTTGTTTATAACAAAACATTGCATGTACTTTTTTTAACCCAAATACAATGTAGTTTGTAGAATTTACTGCACTCCAAAACATGCATTTATCAATGTACCAACATTGCAGAAAAGGGCTTGGGGCGGCTCCTCCTCTTTGAGATTTAGGAGTTAAATAAACAAATCGTAACACCTTTCAAAGTCTTCATATGCTCCTTAGCTAGAGAGGCAGGAACAACAAACTGTGTTTCTTACTTCACTTAACAATCCACCACCACAGCCAACATCTAGAATCTTTACACCGGACAGAGGGCTTCCCAACTGATGATCACTATTCATGTTCAATAGAGTATCTCTGAAATAAAGTGTACATAAATAAGCACAAAGATACAAAATGGTTTAACTGAAATGTTTCTTTAAAATTTGTGTTAATATATATATACTCAATCATAAGCTGGTTAGTTTATAAGCCAACCCCCTCCCCCACCCCCAAGATGGATAAGTAAAAATGGAAATTTTTTATAACCCGTTCTTAAGCCGACCCTATAATTCAGGGGTCAGCAAACTTTGGCTCCCAGGCCATCAGGATAAACCGCTGGTGAGCCAAGACGGTTTGTTTACCTCGAGCATCTGCAGGCATGGAAGTAAACCTAAGCAAACAAAGTGTCCCGGTGTGCCAGCTGCTTACCCTGATGGGCCGGGACAGCAACTGGTAGGGAAATTTTTTTGGGGGGAGTGGGGGGGGAGAAGCTAGGAGTCAGGGGAGTAACCCCTGTGACCACCCCCCCACATAGAATATCAGGATTGGAAGGGACCTCAGGAGGTCATCTAGTCCAACCCCCTGCTCAAAGCAGGGCCAATCCCCAGATTTTTGCCCCAGATCCTTAAATGGCCCCCTCAAGGATTGAACTCACAATCCTAGGTTTAGCAGGCCAATGCTCAAACCACTGAGCTCTCTCTCCCCCCAAATGACCCCACCCCTAGCCCAGAACCCCCCGCCCTCCCCCAGCCCAGCCCAGAACCCCCCCCCCATCCCATCCCTTCCCACCTTATCTGGTGAGGACCAGGGGAGGATGTCTCTGGCCTGGCTGGAGCTGCTCTGGCAGGCGGGGCAGAGCGGCCGCAACCTGCTCCGGCGGGCCAGACCAGGTGGCGTGGCCACAGCATGTATATATAGAGAGGGAGAGGTGGGACACAGCCCCTCCCCCCAACAGAGGGAGCAAGGAGAGGCAGCAGAGCCAGAAGGGAAGAGACGGGGCCAGAGTCTCTCCACTTCTGGCCACGCTGCTCTCCCCCGAGCCTCCGAAGCAGCTGCAGGTCCGGGGCCGACAGGCTGCAGCTAGGGTGACCAGATCACAGGGATGAAATATCGGGACGCGGGGGGCGGAGCAAAAAAAAAAGAAAAAAAAAAAAAAAAAAAAAAAAAAAAAAGAGTTTTGCAGGAGCAGGGGGAATTAGCAGGCCCCAGCCGTGCTGCCAGATCGTACATAGCACCTCAGCAGCGCACGCTGCCCACCCCAGGGCAAAAGGTGGCCCCAATGCAGAGGGGGCCGGGGATAAAGAGGGCATTGGGGAGACCGAGAGGAGGCGCTGGGAAGCACAGGAGTCCGGGTGGGTGAGGGGGTACGGCTCCAGCGGGGCCCCGGGCAGGGCACAGGCTGGATGGGTGCAAGGAGGCAGAACCCCATAGCGGGACGGGGCGGGGGACAAAGCTGTCTCTCCCCTGGAAGCGGCTGCAGGAGCCTCCGAGCCCGAGGCTGGGCGCGGGGCAGTGGCGGTGCATGGGAGTCGGGGGCGGCGCGGTGCAGCACGGGCATGCAGGGGGCCGGGGCTGGCACAGCCAAGCCGCAGCGGCAGCCGGTCTCCTGAGCAGCTCTCCGGGGCTCCTGGCTGGGCAGCGGGTGGGAGCCGGGGCTTTTCCCGGCCCCGCGGAGCCTCCCGCTCCCCGGCCCGCCCTGGGCACATGTGGCGCGTCCCGCCGTGGCGAGGAGCCCCTGCCTCTCCCGCTTGGCTGCTCTCCAGCAGCTCCTTCCCGGTGGGGCGAGCCACTGGAGCGCAGCCAAGCGGGAGAGGCGCGGGGCTCCCCGACTGCGGCGGGGAAGTTTATGGGTTCTGGGGACCCCGACCGGCTCCTAGCCCCTGTCCGCTGGCCGCCCCGCCTGGGACAAGTCTCACCCCCCACAGCCCCTCTCCGCCGTGTGTCTCTGGCGGCCCACACCCCCGGGCCGCACCGCCCACCCGGGCCAGAGGCAGCCCCAGCTGCTGCCTGCACGCAGCCCGGGCCATGCCCAGCTAGCCCCCGGCAGCCGCAGCAAATTTTCCTTCCCCTCCCGCGCTCCTGGTAGATGCCCGACGCTCCTCCCTCCATCCCCCCTCCACAAATCCTTCCTCCTAACCTCTTCCCTCCATCCCCCTTTCTTCCTCCCTTCATCCCCCTCACATCCCACACAGCACCACACGCTGGTGTCCGGTGGCCTCCCTCCAGCGCTTGCGCAGCCGCCATACAGCTGATCAGTGGCGCACAAGCCTGCGAGGGAGGGGAATGCGGGCTGTGTGCTTCGGGAAAAGGCGGGGCCAGGGTGGGGATTTGGGGAGGGATCCAATGGGGGAAGGAGGAGGCGGAGTCGGGGCGGGGGGGCGTGAGCGCTGGAACGGAGGGCAAATGTGCTTTTTTGTCCAGTGTCCCGACCGAACATCAGTCGGGGCGTGGGACAAAAAAGCAAATATCGGGACAGTCCCGATAAAATCGGGACGTCTGGTCACCCTAGCTGCAGCTGTGCCGCTTGGCCCCGCCCCCCAGAGCAGGCTGCGGCCGAGCCGCCCAGCCCAGCCCACTGGAACATGCTGCGGCCGCGCTGCCCGGTCTGGCCCACTGGAGCAGGCTGAGGCCACACACTGTCCAGCCTGCCGGAGCAGCTCCAGCCAGGCCAGAGACATCCTCCCCTGGCCATCCCCAGATAAGGTGGGAAGGGATGGGATGGGGAGAGTGTGGGGGTAGAGACTAGTGGTGGGGTCATGTGATATTTGTTCAACAAGTTATGTCTCATTTTCCTGTCTAAGTTATTTTACACTGTTTTTAGATGGATGCTTAGAAATAGCATTACACAGCAAAAGAAATCCCCAAACTGTACCTAATAAAAGGCACTCTAATATCATTCAGAGAATGCAGGGCGGAATATTCTCCTTGTTCATCCCACCACCTATGTGCCAAAAGCTGGAATTTTTTCATCTCTTTTGAATCCACTGTTGTGTGTGAAGTGCTGTATAGCCTCTTCATAGCAGACCTAAACAATGAAAGTCAAACATCATGTCATAAACATCGATACCTGGCACCAAAACATGTGACTGAAACAAAAAGTTGGATTAAGAGGCGGGAAAAATATTTCCTTCAAGGTGGGACGAGGGACAAAGCCAGAGAAAGCACTTTTTATTCGTTATATTTCGCTGCCTAGAATCTAAAATCTCTCCTTTTAACTTAGTTAAGACACTGAATTAATAATAACTCTGAGCATAAAATAGATTATGGAATGTACATAACATTGGGGATTTCTTTAATTTAGTAGTATGTATTTATGTAAAGTAACAATAAAGAGAAAGAGCACAAATTATCTGAAAAACTCTTTTGAAAGATCAAAATTGATTTTATCAGATCATCATCAAGTTGTCATCACACATCATTAAGGTCATTTTTATACAGTAAAGGATGTCATAGATAATTCTATTAGCTACTGTACTTACATGCTGCTTTTCATTTCAGTCAGATGGACAAACCTTGTACTGCTGGATGTCAACTGCATTTTCCAGCTGTAGTTCTCACTGAAGCCCCCAGGGCCTCTCTGAAACCCCTGACCATAATGGTCACCTGCATATATAACAAAATCAATGCAATGGAAATCATCAGCTTTACGATCATTCAGAGATAAAAAAATCTGTTTGTCAAATTGGTTTGAAACATTATGTAGTGGTAATAGAATTTTAAATAATTAAAATATGCATCCAGGAGCTAATCAGTGTATTTACCTTTACCTGTGAATACACTGCTCTCTCACACAACAGTTAAGGAGAGAAACCAGTCCCCTGTTTTTAATAGATTTATTAAAAGAATATGCAAACAAATACAGAGCTAAGCAAATCTATCACTGATTTACTTCTAATTTCCCATAACTAATCAAATATGACACAATCAAATTAAGATTACAATTGAAATTCAATTAACAGATCTGTGGTTCAATTTATCTGGTTTGCCAATTACTACAATAAGCATTTAAATCAATTTACTATGTTAAAACAAGAATTACTTCAAGACTTCACAGGAAAGTTAAGAAAGAATGCATTTCTTTTGATCTAATCAAGTGATCTAAGAGTCTGCTAAAAACAGAAGCTGACTCTTGCCTTTGCACTACGAAAGTACAGCTCTTGGAGCCTGTCTACACTGTAAATGCTAGAGAGGCACAGCTATGGTATGGCAGCTGTGTGTCTGTAGGCACCATAGTGAAGGGGGTTTTCCGTCACTGTAGTTAAGCCACCCCCTCGAGAAGGTTAATGGGAGAATTCTTCCGTCAACCTAGCAGTGTCAATTCCAGGAGTTAAGTCAATCTAACTACGGTGTTCAAGATAGCGACTGTGGAGGAGTTAGAAATGAAAATGCCTGTCATGAACAGGGGGTAGGGAGGTCACCTATGGCAGGGAACTCAAACCATGCCACAAGCTAGGAACCGTCTAAAACTGTGCAGGAGTCTAGCCAGTTCCACCAGGTAAGCACAGATGAACCCACTGACAAAGGGGAAGGGAATTTGAATAAGTGTACTTGCAAGTTTTTTTTTTTATTATTTTCCTGTCCCTCAAACCTCATCTCCCACCTTTGTTCCCCATTTTAAAAATGACACCTATCCCATTCACAAGTTAAGACAAAAGGGATCAACTTTTCATTGTTGTACTAGTATAATGTTAGAAAATACATTTCAAAAATGGTTGTATGGCAGTCTAGTTATACAATCCACATTAAATCAGTGTCGTGTTCAGGTAGCAGTGGAACAAACAGAGGCAGACTCAAGGTTCACTTTTCATTTCTTTGGCTTGTTGGGCTAGGAGGGGGGCCTTGTGGAGTACTATGTTTATCAGAATAGGGATGTCTCTTTTATCCTTGAGAGATCCCGATGAAACTTTCATGGAGATATTCTGCAATCCTCTCCTGAAGAATTCTAGGGATGGTATCTTTATTTCTTCCTCTGAGATAGGACACCTTCCCATGCCACTCTGTGATGAGTTCAGCTGGCACCATTGCAGTAAACAGGCTAGCCCCACAGAGGCCCAGGCGGCTTAAGGAAGCCATCAACAGCCATGTTCTCTGTGCCTTTATGACTCTCAGGAGTGAGATATCAGCCAAAATCACCATTGCCTATGAAAAATAGTGTTAATAGTCACTGCCATTTCCCTATATCAGTACCCAGGGAGAGGACCAAACTGTAGATCCACATGAAATAGAACACCGCCTCTTCTTCCCCCTGCTAGGCCGTACTAACCAGGATTTGAGTTACAGAGCAATGCAGTAACAAGATGCTCCAAAGCTGAGGCATCAATAAGCATTTTTATTAAGGTATTTGTGAAAATAATGCAAAGGAAGTTTTGAGACTTCTTTCCCTTTTCGTTGTGACTGCAAATGTAAAGTGGATCAGTCTGTTTTTAATCAGCAACTTCTGGCATGGTGGTTTTGAGGGGTCCCCCCTCCATGCCACTGCATGTCTGACCCTGATCAGGAGACGAAGAAAGAGGACTAGGGAGTATATGTTCTTCAAGATCCTCCAGGCCACAATTGCCTTGTACCATGATCAAAGGTCTTGGAGATTTCTTCAGAACATAACATAGAGGGAAAAACTGAGAATGAAGAGAGCAGCTGCTGCAGGACAGGCAAAAGGACTAAGAGGCACCAAGGAAATGCACCAGGACGTAATGGGGTTATTCAGGTAACAAATGCAAATGTTGCAGAGCATGGTTGACCTACAGTCCCAAAGGTCCCGCACTGAGCGCATGTTGCAGTCCTTGGAGAACTCTATGGGTGCTGCTCCCTAACATCCTTACCCTCAACTGTTCCACACCGAGGAACAACAAGGAGAACCACAGCTACATATACACCTGTAAAAACACAGGTCAGTATAGATGTAGCTACAACAGACTGCACTGAATTACCATTTACATACCTTGACATAAATGTTATTGTTTACTTCCATCTTCACTTGGGATTTTGGCAAAAGTCTTTTTAATCTTGCATGTGTTTGAGCTTCAATTTTGTTAATTGCTGTTTTACACACAATAAAGCTTTACTTTTAGAAAGCCAGAGTATTTACTAGTTCACATCAAGCACTCCAGAATGCACAGCAGGAGGCAAAGACCCTACCAATGTACTGTTTAAGTGTACAAGACAGACACTTAATTAAAGCAACAAAGAACTCTACTATAGCAGACTGACAAAATGCTCTTTTATGGCCTTCCTCAATCGCACATCTGCTCTTCTAGTAGCCTCGGTGTCTGGCTGTTCAAATTCAGCAGACAGCCAGTCAACCAGATTCCTCCAACCCAGTGGCAGCTATTCCCCCTTCACCTCACAGATGTTGTGCAGTATACAGCATGCAGATATAACCTTTGGAATGTTTCTCACTGAGATCCAATCTAGTAAGTAAACACCACCAGCGTCCCTTCAATCTCCCAAAAGCAAATTCTAATGTCATTCTGCACCTGCTGAGCTGGTAGTTAAAACTTTCTTGGTGTGTGAGGTGGCCAGTGTATAGCTTCGTGAGCCAGGGAAGCAAGGGGTAGGTTGGGTCCCCCAGATTCACTATTGCCACTTCAACATTGCCAATGAAAAGTCCTGTATACTTCCCTGATCGGCCACATTGATATCAGTGAAGTGCACCTGGTGATCCACTAACACCTGCATAACCACAGAAAAGTAACTCTTTCTGTGTGGCAAGGTGGGCTGGTGCCAAAATAGGAACGTGTGTGCCATCTATCACCCTATCGCAGTTCAGGAACCCCATTACTGCAAATCTGCCTACTGTTTCCTATATAGTCACAGTCCTCCATAGCAAGAGATGTGATCCAACTGTGTAAGGCCATAAAACAATGGGACCCGCACTGTGGATTTTCCAACCCAAAATTATTGTCCACTGACCAGTAGCAAGCCAGTGTGTGTTACAAGCTTCCAGAGAGTGATCTCCACTTGCTTCTCACTTGTCAATGCTACTTCTCATTTTGGTGTCCCTGTTGTGGAGAGCTGAGGTGAGCTCGACACAGCCCCAAGAATGTGGCTTTTCACATCTGAAAGCTCTACAGCCACTGCTCATCATCCCAAACCTACATTATGATGCAATCCCACATGTCAGTGCTCATTTCTCAGGCCCAGAAACAGTGCTCCATCATGCAGAGGAGCTCTGGGAATGCCGGCAGCAACCTGGCATTGTTTTTCACTATGTCCATCAGCATCCAGTTACTGTGCTCAACTAACGCTGCACTTTCTTCATCACAATCCTGATTGCAGCAGTACTCCCTCAAGCTGTGAAAATACTGGACAGTCGTGTGTCCTGTATTAGCAATGCAGATGAGAACTGTACTGAGTTCTGCCGGCTCCATGCTTCTGTCAGGCAGATGGCGGACACCAAAAAGCACTCCTCGGGGCTGTGACAATTTTGAAAAACTGTACCAAAATTATGGGATATGGAAAGTATTATAGGATGGAGAAATTAGCATGGTGGGAACTTGACCCCTCGCTATCAAGAAATCTGTAGGTGATTTGCTACTATTCTACAAAGCAATGCGGAAGTGTCCCAAAAGGCACTGCACCAGAAAGCAGGGCACAGTGGGATACCTACCCAGGATATACTGCACTTCACACTAATGTTACATCGACACACAGACTCTGGGTAGGCATACACAGCACCAGTTCAAGCAACCAGAACACACACACACCCATGCAATATACACATTTTGGTGGCTCTATAGATATGTAATTTGCATCCACCAAACTTTGTAGTGGAGACCCCAATACTGCAAAAAACTTATGCACATGCTTAATTTTACTACCACAAGTAACCCCACTGACTTCAATGAGACTTCACGGTAGTTAAGTTAAGCATGTGTGTGTTTGCAGATTGGGATCTTAGTTGGCAAGCTCTTTGGGGCAAGGACCATTTTTAATGTACATGTACAGTGCCTAGCACAACAGGACTCTGATCCGGGATACATTTAAAGATGGCACACTCCAAATCCACCAGGGCATTTTGGAAACTGTGGTCCTCCTCTCCCCAGCCTGTCCCATACTTTTCCAGTCCATTCATCTCCTCTCACCATCACGTGCACCCTCATCCATAGCTTTAGTCAAAGCCATGCTCCAATAATAGGTACCCATGGGATACTTGATTACCATCAGCCTGACTTTTTAACTTGTTCCACGTGTAAGATTATTTGTCTGAGAGCGTAGTGGATGATGGAGAGCTCGACAATGCCTAGTAAGACAATAATCCAGTTTGTTTTTCAGAGACTAAAGAAGGTCTGGGGAGAAGGAAATCTTATTAGTTAGGATAAAGGATACCATCACAGACTCACTTTTTATGCAACACAAAGCACACCTCCTGCATGCAGATCAATAAAACTCAGAATCCCTACTGTTATTAATCAGCTCTATATAATGGTGAAAGCATCTGAAGCCTTCTGGAATAATTACAATTTATTCGTACAAATACTAGGCACACAATCTTCCCTCTAATCACTTCTGTGCTTTATCATTAAAAAGGGACAGTGTCAAGTAGAATGGGATTCACTTACACTGTTCGCATGGGTTGCTCAGGAAAAATACACTTTGTACAGCTTACATTGTGTAACAGTGAGCGTGTGGCATATTTACGCCTGGTCATTTTGTTTGGAGCCGCTTTCCCTCTAAACTACATCTAAAAAGATTCTTATTGATTTATTATTAGAAATGGCCAGGATAGTTCCATACAGAAAAAATAACTTCTTCTCCCCCCCCCTTCCCGTACACTTTAAGATTAAACAGTGAGTGAACGAGCTTTTAAAAAAGAAAAACCATGAACTATCAAAAGAAAAGTTGCCAAAAACATCAGTCTGTCATTAAGAACTCAGATACAAAACAAAGGGAATAGCTAGCTTTATTCCCGTAGTAGACGATTTTGGGCATCAAGCTTGAAGTATCTAGAAAAACTAATTATCACCTCTCATTTAGACACACGCGTCAAGTCATAGTCTGTGTGTTTATACTTGAGTAACAAAACAGAATTAGAGCAATTATTTTAAGCAATTTGTTCTTATGTAAATTCTTATACCGCCCCTCATCACTGAAATATGAGTGCCTTCCAGCAGTGTTAAGCAATGTGACTAACATCTGTTCATATGCAGTTCGCTCTGTCTCATCCTCTCCCCATGGGAAAAATTATGTGGGCTAGTGTAGTGTTTTGGTAGGGTTTTTTGTTTTATTTATTAATTTATATGAATACACTCCAATATGTTTATATTACAGTCAGTTTCATGCTAACAGTGCTGTATCCCTTCTGAGGAGAGGAGGGAGAATCTCACTACTAAGTTATTTATAGAAAATACTTAGATAATTTACAGGTGATAAATAAAGCAACTAAATGACGGGGGGAGGGGAGAGAGAGAGACTCAAGGTGGGTGAGGTAATATCTTTTATTGAACCAACTTCAGTTGGTAAGAGAGAAAAGCTTCCAAGTTTACAAGGAGTTCCTCTTCAGGTCTGGAAAACTGACACAATGTCTGAGTTAGCTTCCCAGACCTGAAGAAGAGCTTTGTGTATACTTGGAAGCTTGTCTCTTTCACCAACGGAAGTTGGTCCAATAAAAGATATTGCCTCACCCACCCAGTGGCGGATTAATAATTTTGCCGCCCCTAGGCCGGGAAATAATTGCCGCCCTGGCCCTGCCCCGACTCCACCCTTTCCCCGCCCCCATCCCAACCCCCTCCCCAAAGTCCCCATCCCAACTCCGCCCCGTCCCTTCCGCTATTGGATCCCTTCCCCAAATCCCCGCCCCCGGCCCCGCCTCTTCCCCCAGTGTGTGGCATTCCCCTTCCTCCCCCCTCCCTCCCTGCCCCGCCACAGCTGTTTCGTGGCGCAAGCGCTGGGAGGGGAGAGAAACAGGATGCCGCGGCGCGCTTGCAGAGAAGGCGGAGGTGAGCTGGAGCAGGGGGGCAGAGCGCGGAGAGGAGCTTCTGCCCCTGAAAATTTGTCGGCCTAGGCAATAATACGGAGCTGCACCCACCTTGTTTCTCTAATACTCTGAGACTAACATGATTACAACAACATTGCATAAAAAAATAAAAATAAAAATAGAACTAGTGTAGATAAAATGAAACACAAATGTGCTGTCAAAGGCCTGGAAATGTATAATGCAAATAAAGCAAGTACACAGTTCAAAGGCCATATAGATCTGTCAGTATTATGGATCAGATCACTCTAGCAATGCTTTAGTCTGATTTTTTTGCTGCCAGATTAAAAAAATACATAGCAAATCATTTTGGTAGTTTTAATTTATTAACCCTATTGGGGTCCTTCAGTACTATCATTATATGAATATTTACTACTGCTAATGGTGGCTTATGCCCTTATTTTATGTAACAATATATACCTACAACTATGTCCTTTAGTTATTGATTTAGGAAAATCCACCAGTGAAGTAGAAAAGTGCTTATCCTGTTTTATTGTGTGATGAAGTAAGAATTTTGGTAATATTTTTATGCTTGCTATTGCACTTTAGTTTCACTCTGTGTTCTGCATGGCTATGCAGGGAGTGTAAAGGGTTAAAAAGCTGCTCTTGGGGCAGAGCAGGGGACATGGGAACATCAGAATGGCCATACTGAGTCAGATCAATGGTCTATCTAGCTCAGTATCCTGCGTCCCCACAGGGGCAAGTGCCAGATGCTTCAGAGGGAATGAACTGAATAGGATAATTACCGAGTGATCCATCCCGTCATCCAATCCCAGTCTCTGGCAGTCAGAGGTTTAGGGACACCTAAAACATGGAATTGTCTCTCTGACCATTTTGTTTGATAGCCACTGATGGACCTATCCTCCAAGGAGGTCCCGGACCTGCCCTTGTGGAACTGTGCGAGTTCTTGGGGCCCAGCACACAAAAAGGATCACTCCCCAGGAACAGGTCGCAAGCTGGGGCATAGACCAGACCCTGTGAATCCATGATGATGGTAGTCTTTAGAGCTTTACTCCTCTAAGCCACCTTTGCAGACCAGTAGTTCCATTCAAAATTGCCAGCTTCAAGCTTTAATAGAGCAAACAATCCATGAAATGCTTCTAAGCTTAATTTTATATAATAATTAGTTCCATCCTAAATACATTGATAATTATCTTTCCTGTTTAAATGACTATAGCAAAGTAGCTAATTATTACTCACTGTTGAACTTCCATCATGCCAACCGACCAACCCTCCAATTGTTTCTAAAAAGCTACTCCTCCTTACATATTATAACAATTTAGTCTGCAAGTACAGTATTGTGACATTTCTAAGCCACTGACCACAGGACCTGCAATGGTTGGCAACCTGCAGCCCAACAGGGTAATCCACTGGAGGGCCACGAGATAGTTTGTTTACATTTGCACAGCCACCCGCAGCTCCCAGTGGCCAGGAATGGCGAACCACAGCCACTGGGAGCTGCGGGCAGCCGTGCAAATGTAAAATTGTCTGGCAGCCCGCCAGCAGATTACCCTGATGGGCTGCGTGCGGCCCGTGGGCTGCAGGTTGCCCACCACTGAGCTATATTATGTAGCTATCACCACACATTTTACTTTGTGGGCCTTAATTGTGTGCGGTTTATATCTTTCACCATGATTTGTGCTCACTAACACAACCTTTGGGGCCTCTCCTTCCAACACTCCTGCACGACCCTAACAAAAGGTCTGCCATTAAACCACTTAAGCTAACATTTACAGAAAGCCCCTATGAGCCAGCTGAACAAGACAGCCTAACTGGCCTCAGATATTCTGCAGATAACAGAAGGAATCCCTAGTTGTACCCCTAATGTGGGTTTTCGCAGGGATGCACTAAACTAGAGAGCTGAGCTGTTTCCATGGGTAAGCTCCTTGCTCTGAAAGTTAACTGTAGCCAAGAAAGGCTGAGTTTTACCTTCAGCGCAGACAAGGAGCGCTAAAGAGAGTAAGCTGTGAACTATATAGACTGGGGCTCCCAGAAAGACCCAGTGAAGTGAAATCACTGTACATAATCCCAACTATACATATAAAATGACGAGGTCTAATTTAGCTGTTACCACTCAAGAAAGAGATCTTGGAGTCATTGTGGAGAATAGTTCTCTGAAAACATCCACTCAACGTGCAACGGCAGTCAAAAAAGCTAACAGAACACTGGGAATCATTAACAAAGAGATATACAAGATGACAAAAAATATCATATTGCCTCTATATAAATCTATGGTACACCCACATCTTGAATACTGCACACACATTTGGTCACCCCATCTCAAAATAGATATATTGGAATTAGAAAAGGTTCAGAAACGGGCAACAAAAATTATTAGGGGTATGGAACAGCTTCCATATCAGGAGAGATTAATAAGATTGTGACTTTTCAATTTGGAAAAAAGATGACTAAGGGGGGACAAGATAGAGGTCTATAAAATCATGACTAGTGTGGAGAAAGTAAATGAGGAACTGTTATTTACTCCTTCTCATAACAGGAGAATCAGGGGTCACTAAATGAAATTAATAGGCAGCAGGTTTAAAACAAACAAAATGAAGTATTTCTTCACACAATGCATAGTCAACCTGTAGAACTCCTTGCCAGAGAATGTTGTGAAGGCCAAGATTATAACAGGGTTTAAAAATAGAACTAGATAAAGTCATGGAGAATAGAGCCATCGATGGCTATTAGCCAGGATGGGCAGGGATGGTGTCCCTAGCCTCTGTTTGCCAGAAATTGGGAATGGCCGATAGAGGATGGATCACTTGATGATTACCTGTTCCCTTCATTCCCTCTGGGACACCTGGCATTGGCCACTGTTGGCAGACAGGATACTGGGCTAGATGGACCTTTGGGCTGACCCAGTATGGCCATTCTTATGCATAGAAAGCCCAGCTTCCAGGCACTGACTAAATGTTAGCAAACACGGGTTACCAGGGGCGTAAGAGGCCACGCTACTATTTTCGGGGAGCTAGAAGTAGCCCTGACAGTCGGCTAGCACTTGCCGTGCGGGGTTTCAGCCTGTTGTCCTTGCCACACGGTGCAGCTCTGGACTGCGGCAGGGCTGCTGGGTCCCGCCGCAGGGCCGCGGCGCGTTTGCACTGTGCCCCGGGTAAGCGCCCGCCCGCTGCATGGCACTCGGGCGCTGTCAATCACGCCGCTGTCGCAAGCCGACCGCGGCGGTTCCGGAGCCCGCGCCAAGCGCCGGAGAGCGCTACCGGCCCCTGCACAACCACAGGGGCTGGCGGCGCGGGGGGACACGTAGCCCAGCCGCCGCGGGCCGCAGGCAGGCCCCACAGGAAACACCCAGAGCCAGCTGGTGCCGCCGTCCCGGGCTGCCTGCCCCAGCCCCGCTTGGCTCTGGCCGGGCCCAGGAGGTACTCACCGGCCGCTGTCCCCAGCCTCCTCCCCCGCGGGTCCGCCCCGCTGCTCCGGCCCCGCGGGGCGACTAGAGCCCGGGCTGCTCTGCTCAGCCCGCCGCAGCCCCACATTGCCCCAGGCAGAGCGCTGCCGCCGAGCTCCGCCCTTAGCGGGACCCGCCTCCCGCCGCTGCACAGCGCGGCCACCGCCGCACAGTTCCGGGCTAGGTAGGGTGAGCAGATCGCGAGAGGAAAATATCGGGAGGCGGGGAGGACACATAAGGCCGGGGGCGGGGCAGCCCCAGGAAGCTGCGAGGGGGCGAAGGGCCCTGTGAGGGGCTCATGGCCCCAGCTCCACCCCCCTGCAAAAGCCGCGGGGCAGGGGCACATGATCCCAGTTCCAGCCCCCGCCGCGCTGCTGGCTCAGCCCAGCTGACAGTCCCATCACCTCACAGCAGGGCCTGTGAGTGTGGCCAGGGGCAGGGCGTGGGGAGTGAGTGTCTGGGAGGTCTGTGGTGGGGTGCCAGGCAGTGGGGGAGGTTTGTGTGTTTTGGGGTGCTAGGCAGTGGGGGAGATCTGTGTTTGTCAGGGCACTGGGCAGTAGGGGTCTGTGTGGGGAGCTGTGTAGTTGTGGTAGGGCTGTGGAGAAGGATATTGGGGGGAGATGTGTGTGTTGGGGCACTAGAGAGTGGGGGGTTCTGTGGAGGGGGCTGAGCAGTTATGGTGGGGCTGTGGGCGGGGGGGCACTGGGCAGCAGTGGTGGTGTGCAGGGCACTGTGGATTTGGGGGGGACATTGGGCATAGTGGGTCCAGGGGGTGTTGGGCAGGGGAGTTGTGTGGCACAGCATGCGCTCGCCCCCAACAGGAAGGGCCAGGCGGACCAGTGTGCATCTGATCATGCCATGCATGCCCCATTGCCCCTGGCTGGTCCCCCGCCCGCTTTCACACCTGAGGGCTGGCGCAAGGGGAGGAGGTGTGGGGGCTGGGGCTGGGCGGTGCTGACCTGGGGCGGCTCCCGGGAAGCAGCAGGCAGGTCCCTCTGGTTCCTAGGGTCAGGGCGGCTAGGGGGGGTCTCCACATGGTGTGCCCACCACTAGCGCCAGCTCCGCAGCTCCCATTGGCCGGAACTGTGCCAGTGGGAGCTGCGGGGACAGGGCTCTCATGGTGCGGGCAACGTGCAGAGCCCCCTGGCCGCCCTGACCCTAGGCGCCAGAGGGACCTGCCTGGGGCAGGGGTGAGGTGGGATCCCAGTGGCGCTTACCTGCGGGGGCTCTGGGGAAGCGGCCGTCAGGTCCCTCTGGCGCCTAGGGTCATGGGGCTCTGCGTGCTGCCCGTGCTTGCAGGCCCTGTTCCCGCAGCTCCCATTGGCCGCAACGGAGACGGCGCTGGTAGTGGGTGTAGCACGGGGACTGGAGACCCCCCTGCCTGCCACTGTGCCTAGGGGCCACAGGGTCCTGCAGGCCACTTCCTGGGAGCTGTGCGGGACCCTGCTGGCTAGGGTGACCAATCCACTCCATTGCCAAAATATCAGGACAAATGGCGTCCCAACCGTACATTGGTCGGGACATGGGACAAACAACTATATGTCGGGACAGTCCCTATTTTATCAGGACGTCTGGTCACCCTAAGGCTGGGCAGCGGCCCAAACGGCTCCTGGGAGACATGTGCAGGCACAGGTGCTGCGACCGAGGCTATCACCCCTGCCCCCCACCAATGGGAAGTAGGAGTGGCAGAGCCCCCTGCCTGACCCACACTTCTTTATTTATGTGCCCCAAGCCAGAGTGAAAAACATGATCGCCGCACAGCATACAGCAGTCCCCTGGGAGAGCCCATCCATCTGCCTCCCCAGCGCTGCAGTAAGGTCACTGCTTTACCGCCCCACAGCTCTACCCGGTGTCTCCACTTCCCGCCATCCTTGCTTTCGGGGATTGTCTAAACACAGGATTTGCACCAGTTTATTTTAAATCCATTTAAAATTGATTTAGTTAAACCTGTGAAAACTTTTGTGTGGTTTCAACCTAGTTATATCAATGGTACCTGTATATATTCTGACACATTAACCCAACATCAGAAATAAATCTCACTGTGGAAATTATAGAGGAATCTCTGCTAGCAACCTCAGGAAATGTCCTTGCTAGATTTCTCTTGAACCATCTTCTTCCTCTGTGAAGACATTCTTCATGAATTTCAATGTGGATTTCTACCAGCACTTCTCAAATGCGGCCACCTGGGGCTTGTGGCCACAGCATGCTGGGCTGTGATCCGGTGAGGGAAGGAAGCAGCAGCCTCTCACCCAGGACCGCTATCAGAGGTTGGGTCCTGCCCCCCCCCCCCCCCCCTGGAGCCACAAATGCTGGGGGCAAAGGCAGCCAGCAAGTTCCCCACCTTCCCAGGGGCAGTGGGGTTGAGTTTTTCAGCTCTGGGGTGGCAGGCAGCGAGCTCCAGCCATGGGGCTTTAGGCTCCAGCTATGGGCCCTAGCTGCACGGCAGCAGACAGGCTCCGGCCCCAGGCTCACGCCTTCCCCTCCCACTGCCCCCTCCCTCCTGCAGCCCCAGGGTTTGGCTGCACGAGCCAGGCTTCGGTCATGTGGCAGCAGGCTCCAGCCCGTGGCTCGCCACCCCTTCCCCATTGCCTCTGGCCCCTGCTGCCTTCTCTGGCCCTGGGCTTCCACCATGCAGCAGGGGGCTCCATCCCCCAGGCACAGGGTTTCAGGCTCAGGCCCAAGCTATGGAGTTCTGGCCCTGGGCCCCAGCTGTGTGGCACCAGTGGGTGCTGACCCCAGACTCACCCACCTGCCCCAATTGCCCCTGCTGCCTCCCATAAACCCCCCATCGACTCCCCCCCCTCGCACCCTGCTGCCTTCCTCTCCACTACCCCATCTAGGGCTTAATTTATCCCAGAGCTAAATAAGGCTACTGTGAAAAGTGATATTTGTTAATATCACTTTTCACAGCAGACTTAGGAGACTATGAAAAATGATATTAACATACAAGTATTTCTGTTTACAGCAGTAGTTGTAGGAGCTAGCAAGTCTTTTAAAACCAAAAAACCAAAGAAATAACAAAAAAGACAAGAATGTGCAAAGCACTTTGTGTTTCTATGTTGTTTAGGCCTAGTAAAGAATGGAGACAACAGTACATTTTTATTATTGAGTGTGCAAAAAAACCCTACATGAATAAATTACAATGATTTGGACATGTATATGTGCATATTTGTTTTTCCTAACGTTAATCAGTACTTTAAGAAAAATTGTCAGAGCAGCCACCAGCACAAGTGCATGGCCATACTCTTAGGCCACCAAAAATTTTGTTGTGAGAACCCCTAGTTTAAACCATCTAGCGGTACTGCTGACATGAACTTTACTGCTTGCCAGCTGCAGGAAAAATGTAGAGAACACCACAGGCCATTATATCTGGTGTTCATGGACCTGACAGAAGCCTTTGACTCCATCGAGAGAGAAGCACTGTAGAAAATCCTTCTGAAGTATGGATGCCCACCGATATTTATCACCATTCCTTGTCTCTTTCACAATGACTTGCAAGCAGTGATCCTTTGTATTGGATCTACTATGGTGCCTTTTAAGGTTAAGACATGCATTAAGCAGGGCTGTGTTATTGCCTCAATGCTCTTCTCCATTTTCCTCGCTGCAATGCTCTATTTGATCATTGACAAAATTCTGGCAGCAGTGCAGCTAATTATCAAATGGATGCTAAGCTGTTCAACCTCGGCTACTTCTGATCCAAAACCAAAACATCACTGACCTTCATCATTGAGCTTCAGTAGGGTGATGATGCTGTAGGGGCAATACCTTTGAGATTCCTTGTGTAAAATATTTTTCACCCACCCAGGTTCCAGGCTCCTTTCCAGTACTGTTCTTTCCAAACTCAGGACTTGGGATGGAAGAGGGAGAAGAGGTAGGCTACAATATCTGGGTAACTCCCACTTGGGGCCTCTTCTCCTTGTGCTGGAGTAGCCAGCTCAAGGTGGTAGTAGGGGGATTACTTTGTGTATTTCTCGAGCTCCTAGTGGTGGGGGAATCTATGAGAGGTATTCCACATATAGCAACTGCAGTGTCCACAGAAATAGCAGGTGTAACTAGCTGCTCAGTAGCTGAGAGCCACAACTGTCTTAGTCCAAGTTTCAGAGATTTCTATCTACCTCAGTCTACAAGTCCCAAAATAGTGGAGTCCACAGATTTCCCGAACTCCACAGACATCTGGCCTCAGCAACCTACTGGCCCAATCTAATCACTTTTTGTGCAACGGCCCTAACTCTTGTCCCCTCCAGCCACTTTGCTGCTCAAAACTTCTGCCTGTATCATTCTGCCAACAGACCCAGCCAATCTAAAATGGCTGCATTCACGGTATCATAATCCGCTGCTTGTTCATCACTGAGTGACATTGACCTTTTTACAAGAGATAGAAAGCCACAAGTAGACTCATACTCTCTTTTCCCAGGCTGCTCCTGAAGCCATTCTCTCAAGTATTAACAAAAAAGCCTCAGGGTCATCCACTAGGCCCATTTTGCACAGCATCATGCGCATCCATTGCCTGGTTATCACTCCCTATTGAGGGACTCACCAACGTCTCAAAGAATTGTTGCTGCACATGCAATTGGCCTGCAATAAATTACTGTAGGCTTTGTTGTTGTTCAGCTTGCTAAGATAACAAGAACCACCTCTCTGTGTGCTGGATTTGTTGAAACTCCTGTAGGGGTTGCTGTAACTCGGGGCTCGGCAACCTTTGGCACGCAGCCCGCCAGGGTAAGTACCCTGGCTGCCCGGGCCGGTTTGTTTACCTGCCGCATCTGCAGGTTCGGCCAATTGCGGCTCCCACTGGCCGCGGTTCACCGCTGCAGGCCAATGAGGGTTGCAGGAAGTGGTGGCCAGCACAGTCCTCGGCCTGCGCCGCTTCCTGAAGCCCCTATTGGCCTGGAGAGGCGAACCGCGGCCAGTGGGAGCCACGATCGGCCGAACCTGCGGACGTGGCAGGTAAACAAACCGGCCCGGGCTGCCAGGATGCCAAAGGTTGCCAATCCCTGCTGTAACTCCTACTACTCATCTACCCACCACAGGAGTTCCTTCAGATTTCCCAGGCTGCCCACTTCAGCTTCCCTTTCCAGTCCTTCACATACAGTGGAGTAGGAAATCCCAGGACAAGCCTCCAAATTCCATGAGGTTCCCTCACACTGGCTTTCTCTTTGCAAGCAGTGCTCACACACCCTTGGTGAGTTCACTAGCAGTGCACTTTATTTACAGTGTCTTACGCAGACTTCATGTCTCATTACCATAAGGCTTTTCCCAAGCTTCAACACCCCTCCTGGCACAGGGTGAGAGAGGTCTTACCTCTCTGAGATCCTGGGCTGTTTTACCTTTCCTTCTGTTGCCTGTCTCCCATGTAATAGTCCTTAGCTGATGAGCTGAACCACCCAGTTCTAATCAACTCTCAATCTGGCCCATATAGGGGTGCTTACAAAGTGCAGAGTGGTGAGTCAGCCCTAGGCTACTCCCACTGTCACAGGTTGTTGTTGTTTTTGTGTGTGTGTGTAACATCAAAGATGTATCTACATCTTATTGAACAATGTTGAGTTACTTAGTATGAGCAGTGGATAGTAACAAAAGTGGTTGTACTGGATTAAGAATTTAAAAATTTTGTTTCCAGGCTGTAGCAGGCAAAGGGAAACACTGAAAATGTGGGTAAGATCATCAATGGATCTGATGCTAATTGAAAACATTAAACTAACACAGTGTTGAGAAATCAAAATGATGACAGAAAACAAGTAGCAGTTAAGACGTGTCAACTTGGAAGCAGTAATTAGAATGCTTGAATAAGTGGTGGTTTGTTTTTTAGTGGATTATAATATGCTAAAATAAACAAACAGGTCTTAGTGTGCTGCATTACTAGGAGGAAACCTAATCAGGCAATTTCTATATTTGGAATATGGAATTATTGAAATAAGGAATAAGGGCCCAGATCTACAAAGGTACTTAGGAGGCTAAACCACAGACTTAGGACTTAGTGCCTCAGGTACTTACATTTCAGTTTTGGTCCACAAAACTTCTGCTGAACCTGGTAGATGCCTAAACTACTTGGAAGCCTAAGTTTTCAGGGTCAGAGTTTTCTAGCACTTATGTTTTTGCATCTAGGCATCTGCACACCTAACTCCTGCGTAGGTCCCAGAGCAATTCACCACCCCAGAGGAAGACAGGCAGCTGAATGCCTAAATCACATTCAGGGCCCAATCCAGTAGGTGTGCTCACAGACTGGATTAGGTCCCATTCAAAATTTGGCCAAAGATGTTGCCCACCTTATTACATTTAGCCCAGAGGTTACAGCATTCACATGGATGTGGGAGAAACAGGTTCAATTCCCCCCTTCTCTGCCAGACGGGGGAAAGGATGTGAATAAGGATTTCCTGCTTCTCGGGTGAGTGCTCCAACCACTGAGCTATGTAGTATTCTGATTTTAGAGGGTTTCCCCAATCTCTCCTATTGAAACTGTGCCACTGTTGCTAATGAAAAAGTGGGGGGGGGACGAGCCCGGGCCTCCTACTCCCCAGAGGGCCGCCCTAAGCACTGGACTAGTCATTCTCATGTGTGCACACACACAATTTGCCATATCTCAGTGGTTAAAGTACCCTCCAGAGAAGTGTGCAAATCATTTCCCCTCCTGTCCCCCATCAGAAAGAGGGGAATTGAACCTGGGTCTCCACATCCCATGTGAATGCATTAGCCACTGGGCTAGAAGTAATAAGGTGGGCACCTCCTCTCATCATTTTGTGTGGAGCATGTGTCTAACTACTAAGAGATACCTTAGGCCCCTAATCCACCTAACTCCATGTGGCTGGCTCCCTGTTTGGGGATCACTAAGCAGATGTGTCACCTTGCAGCCCAGACTTAAGTCCTTCCCCTCTCAAAGATAGATGCCTAGGACACATTGCTCGTTACCTTCTCCCACTGGCTAGCTTAGGTGTCTCCCCGCCTACCATGCTGACTTTTGTGGATCACATTCTAAGGCACTTATCTTTCCTCATTCATTGTACAGGGAACCTAGGTGCCCAAATCAGCTTTAAGGATCACAATGATTTTCCAGGAGCTGGTGTAATGCCTCCATCCGTCATGGCTTCCACCCAAAATTGGTTTATCAGTCTGAGTTTAGAATTTTATTTAATCAAAATGAAAGTAAAAATCAGGATTATTTTAAACACTATTTCCCACAAGTAACTAAAGTTACAAACTTGAAACAAACTTCTGGGGACAGAGACTTTCTAGCAATTCTGTGTTTTCTAAATCTAGTGAGTATAAAATTAAGACCCTCAATGCTACTTGTAAGTGCAAAGGAACGTGTAAGAGGTACAGTAGCCACAGTTTAGGACCTCACTGAGGTCTCACACAGCATTATATTTTACCTCTTGGAGAAGCAAACATAAAATTGTTACAGTTTTCCAGCAAACTAAGAGATGCATTTCTTAACTTTTACATCCAACACTGTTTCTCCACTAAGATGATGTAGGCTACCTAAATTAATAGATGGACCACTAAAAGCTATCTTATGTTATGTTAAAATTGTGACTAAGGCAATTTCATTTGACAGTGTGCATCAGGAATATGCTATGGGTTCTAACAAAGGGTTTGGGACTAATGCATAAAAATTAAGTGCTTCCTTACTACATTTTTGGAGATAAAAGGGACACACCACTAGCCACAGTGAATTCTATCTACACAAAGAGGACAGAGACAGGACAAAAAGAGAGACAGTAGCTGCAGTCCTTAAGAGTGCTCCATCTGAGAAAATGCCTTTGTACAGTAAAAAGAGGAAAAAAATAAAATAAGGAAAAGAGGGCAGTAGAACCAACCCTATCATAAAACCAAAAAAGCCTTCATTTGAGAGAAGCCTTACAGTGCTTAAACATGGGGGACTGAAACAGGCCTCTCTATGATACTCGTACCACTTTCTATTCATTTTGCTGATGAAATTTAAAAAAAAAAAGTCATGTAACGTTCAAGTGCATTTCCTTGTAACAATGCAAAAGCTAGAGAGCCAGAAAACCATGCAGCAGGCTCATCCAACATAAATCTAGATGGTAAGTACTAGTCCACTACCAGTAGCAAGGCTTGAAAAAATTTGTTGATATTCACCTGTTTCTACTAGTTCAAACGAAAAGTCCTCTGGTGCTAGGTTTACATTTGTATTGCTGCATGTTCACTGCCTCACTAATAAATCAGCTTCCATGCCCTAAATAAATCAGGGCACTTCCTCCCGTAAGATATTTTGGGTTCACTCAAATTAATTCTGGACTTTTCCTTCCTCTTCTTCATAGGGGTAAACATGCTGCTTGCTAATCCTCGCTGGAAAAGCACCAGCAGCTTTGGCTACTCTACTCCTCCACACCCCTGAATTTAAAAGAGAATGCTGCTCTGTCCCCGTAGTAGGAATGTGTTATGGCTTGTATTTCAGTAATTGGCTATTTAGCCCATTACTTGCCCAATAAGTATGATTTCCTGATCAGGCCTAGGCATTTTTGTCTTCTAGGTCTTCAATCAACTACTGGGTCTATTGGTGAGCTTGGGATAGGATGCACATAAACTATTTAAAACCATTCTGTGGAACCTAATATAGTCAGTTCTACTGGAGGTGAGATGGATGCAGGGGTCAGACATCTGCTGGCTCTATGCCTTAACTGAAACTCTTGAAGCAGGTGCAGGAATTAAGGGTTTAGCCACAGAATCATTCAAGGACAAGGTTGGTTGTAGGCCTCCTCAGATAGTCGTGCCCATGGATTCTTCATTCTCAGATTATCTGTATACCTTAATGGTCTCTGTAGCTGCAATCACTAATATTTAGGAGCTTCCTTCAGCAATCTAAATATGCATGGAGAGGTCCATGGTAATCATCCTGGAGTCTTCTGCTCTCTTTTCTGCTTAGAAGAAACTCTGGTAATTTAATTTGTAAGTAATTTATTTCCTTCCTCATCATCATGATGCCAATTATAATAGAAATGATTTGTGGGAGAGTTGTGTAGTCAGAGTCTCAATACGTTGGCTCTCTGGAAGCTAGTTTTAGTTTCCAAAGACAAGCTGGATGAGGACAACTGCTAAGAGGCCCCTGGTCTCACAGAAGTTTGTCTCAGTGATGAGGACATATAAGAGGCCTTTTCACTTTGGAGTGTTTTCAGGCCTTCTGTACCATCCCTCTCCCCCCCCCCCCCTCCACCCCCCAGGTACGTTCATAATGCTCAACAGGGCCAATAAAATAGTAATCTGTAAGAGTAAAGTGGTAAAACCTCTTTGAGAAGTCCATGTACCTGAAGGATTCCACGGCAGAGCTGTCAAAGAATCCTGGCTCAAAGATAGAAAGGAGGCCCTTTATGCTCACATGCAGGAAGGTTTCTCAGGATTCAAAACTGAATCTCATGCTTGAAGAGAATTAAAATTTTGTGTTTCAGACTTCAGCAATTAGTTTGCATAAGATGAGGAAGAACAATGCAGATCGGAGATTTGGAAGAAGAGCTAGCCCTCCATTTTCACAACAACTTGTTTAGGATGTATAGTCTAGAACTACACCAGAAAACCAATTACTGGTACCTCTTCTATGGCGTAAGGACTAGTGCTTATGTTGTCATTCTTTTTTTTTTATATTTATTTACTGCATTAAAATATTTATTTACAAAAAGTACAATGGTCAAAATTTTCACTTAAGCTGAGTGAGATATATATGGATGGTCTATTCAGTCTTTCTACTTCTATATGCTATAATTTTAAATAAGACACAGCTAGTAAGTGGCAGCCTTGAAAAGGTCCCTCAGAGCCAGAGAAGGTTATAATGTACACCTCTACCCCGATATAACGCGACCCGATATAACATGAATTCGGATATAATGCGGTAAAGCAGTGCTCTGGGGGGGCAGGGCTGCACACTCCAGTGGATCAAAGCAAGTTCGATATAACGCAGTTTCACTTATAACACGGTAAGACTTTTTGCCTCCCAAGGACAGCGTTGTATCAGGGTAGAGGTGTAGTATAATCTCCCAGAACAGGAAGTTACTAAACCATATACCAGAAAATTTGCAAAACCTCAGTACATAAAAATCTGTAACATTAGTAATGTCCTTTGTTTGACTACATCTGACTGATTCATCCATCTGCATCCAGTTTGAGTTTTCAGACAACAGTTCAAGTCCCCAACTGTCTCCCACCCTTCAGAAGTTTACCAACTGTGCTATTTCACTTATCTTCACATATTCACAGCCTGAGAGCGTTAGTGATGCTAACATAGCGTTCAGGCCTGTATATTTGCCTGAGATAGAATTTTGGGTTTTCTTTGCCCGTTTGACTTATAATATTCTTACTAACCTGTGAACAAAGAACAAAGACACTCTGTGTTGCATCTGCCCACAACCAGAAGGGGTTTATAGCACAAAATAAAAAGATAAGGAAGAGAGTTAAAGTGTTGCTGGTTTTAGTGGGAGTTTAATATATGACTGTTTTGACTTCTACCTCAAAGCAAGGTCAAGCAACCAGTTGGGAGGGACAAGGAAAGGTTGGGGGGGAGAGAAAGGAGGCGTAAGAAACACTAAAAAGCCAAAGAAATGGTGACCCTGGCCAAAACACAACCTCACTCCCTACCCATCCCATGGGATACAAAAGAGGTGGTACCAAAGCCCCAGACTCTCGACCCTCCAAAAACAGAAAATTACCATAAATTGTAAGAGGTGGTGCTGGGGCGTGCACTACAGGTATAATCGAGCCTGCTAAGGAAGAGCTGGGATGGAAGAGGAGAGGAAAAATATCTACTGGTGTACAAAGCTATGGATATGCTTGCTTGATTAACCCCAATAAACACTGCATTACCTGCACTTCAGACTCTGGTCTTCTTTTTGTCTGCGTGACAATAACCAAGGGACGATGAGGGGAAGCCCTAACAGGGAGGATACTATTTTCATTCCACCCCAGCCTTCATTTGTGAACTTGGGTTTTAAAGAAACCCCATAACACTTACTCCACACTTAAAAATGGTGTTTCCTTTTCCCTACTGCACAAATCTTTTAAAATTATTTTAATCTGTGTCTGTTTAGAACAGGCAGAAGCCTGCACACATCTAAATTAATAGAGCATCCAAATTTAGAGTTCTCTTTATTTATACAAACCCCCCATTATATACTTACCCACAGAATTGTTTAAGATCATGTCTCCTCCATCTATGAAATTATACTTGACATTCTTATTTACCCTTCCCAAATATGCTCATAAGAGAACTCTCTTATAAAACACGATGAAGTTTAATATACATGAATGTCAACAATGTAACAAAATTAATGCCAATGTAGTGCTAGTAATAGATGTTCTGTATATGCTATTTAGCTACATCTATGGAATTTTTAAATACAGCAGTACTGTAGGTATGCTCCCTTTATTGGCAAGTCACTACCAATATCAGTGCAGTTGTGTCAAATAATGTAATTTCCATAAATACAGGATGTGACAAAATTCCAATTATTGGTAGAGTATACAGGTCTGTCTCATGTTACGCTGGGGTTACGTTCCGCAGTCAGCGCGTAAAGTGAAAACCCTTGACAATCCCTTAAATCACCCATAAAGTACAATTTTGTGTATACAACCCTGTACAGTACTATGTATTATATACAGCAATGTACAGTACAGTATATAATAAAGACTACATATGCAAAATATAATTTTAAAGTATTTTTAATAACAGAAGAATGAAAGAATAAAAATGAAAACAGTACAGTACAGTGCAATACTGTAAACCTGAACAGTCACCAGTCATCCTGGATATTCTTGCTAGACTTGTACTGTACACACTCCAATGATTAGTCTTCCTCTTCCCCTGACAACACTATCATTGAGTCGTCAGGGCCTGATGTCGATCCAGGCGACGATGGGCCAGGCTTGGGTGACAGAGAGCGAGTCGTAGACGAAGTGGTTGGCTCTGGTTCTGCTCGAGAAGTTGATTGTGTAGGCTCTGCTGCTGCTGGTTGTTTTTTCTTTAAAAACATGGCGATTGGCAACTGTCGCTGTTGTCTCTTGAGCTCCTCAAATATTTCTTGGTACGGTCTCAAATAATCCGTAATACTACATGTAACTTTGAGGCTTCGTTCCATAGAAGAATCATATTCAGAAATTAAATCATTCAAGTTTTTCGCTGCTTGGAACACTTCAGAAAATTTATGAAGATTCCAAGTTGCTGGCTCTTCCTGTTCGTCATCATCTTCGTCTTCTGTAGACGATTTTATCAGTTCCTCTAACTCTTTGTTAGTCAATGTTTCTCTATGGCCCTCAATTAATTCCTCGAGGATGTCAACGAAGCCATCACTACCCACTTGCCTGGCCACCTGAACAATGAGTTGCACTTCTTTGTCAATGGTCGGGAAACCCTTAAAATCATTCAGTGTCTTCCCACAGGTTTTGCCAACATGCATTGACTGTTTCAGGCTTGATAGCATCCATTGCCTGTTCAATATAAGTGATGCAGTCAGCAATGTTGAAGGCCTTCCAACACTCCATCACATTAACATTGGGATCAGCATCCATAGCGGTAAGGATCCGTGAGAATGTAAGCCTCGTGTACATGTCCTTGAAACAGCTAATGATGCCTTGGTCGAGAGGTTGGAGGTGGTATTGGGGGGGGGAAAGACGACTTCAACGTAGTTATGCGCAAACCGGAGTGCCGCAGGGTGGCCAGGAGCATTGTCTATGATCAGCAACACTTTAAAGTCAAGTCCTTTCTCTTCAAGGTACTGCTTGACCTCCAGAATGAAACACTTGTGGAATCAATCCAGAAATAATAATGCCGTCACCCAGCCTTATTTGATTGCCAGAACACAGGCAGGAGAATTTTGTTCTTGCCTTTTAGGGCATGGGGATTTGCAGCCCTGTAGAGCAAGCCTGGCTTTATTAAATGCCCAGCTGCATTTCCACAAAGCAACACAGTCACACAGTCTTTAGCTGCTTTGAAGCCAGGGGCTTGTCTTTCTGATTTCGACATGTAAGTGCGTGTGGGCTTTTTTTTTTTTTTTTCTCCAGAAGAGCCCAGTCTCGTCAGCATTAAAAACTTGTTCTGGAAGATAGCCCCTTTCCTCTATGATTTTCTTTAATTGTTCGGGATAGGCTTTTGCTGCCTCCTCATTGGCAGATGCAGCTTCACCAGTAGTCTGCATGTTTTTGAGGTTGAAGCGGTTCCTAAAACTTTTAAGCCAATTTTGGCTGGCTTTGAATTCCTTCTTATCAGAAGACTGTCCCTCTTCGGCGGGAGGTTTGAACAGCGCATAGATGCCTTTTCTCGCAACATGTTGCCATTGATAGGCACACGTTTATGGTTCATGTCTGCCAGCCATAAGTTTAATGCCTTTTCAGTCTTCACTAAAGTCTTATCACGCACTTGGCCCATCACCGTAGCAGTTACTGGAGCACTTGATGCCACGGCTTGATGAATTTCTGTCTCTCGAATCTTGATGACACAGATGCTAGATTCGTTGCGGCCGTATTTACGCGCCACGTTGGCGATGGACATACCGTCTCTCAATAAGTCCAACACAGCTAGTTTTTCCTCCAGCATTGGAACACATTGCTGTTTCTTCGGTTGAGCACCAGATGAAGTAGGTGCCTTGCATTTAGGGGCCAAGTTATACAGTACTAAAAATACATACTGTCTCTTTAAACAGTATAGGCACAGTAGAATCTCACTCAGCACGGCAAGATGCGCACAGTGAGAGGCACAGGGGGACTGAGTACTGTAGTGGGAACAGCAGATTCGCTTCTCCCATCTCACACTCACTCCGGGGCAGACACACAACTTTTTTTTTTTTTTTTTTGCCAACCCTCCAGGATTATTATAGGGGAGAACCTTATCACAGGCCTAAAGACATGCTTTTGCTGTCAAGTCCCCTCCAAAAAATATTTTAGTGGGAACAGCAGATTCGCGTCTCATGCTGGTGGAATCGCCCGCACTTCCCCGCCCCCGACCGCGCAAAGCTGAAATTGCGCATGTTAAATGTGCGTAAGATGCGACAGACCTGTATAAACCTTTCATACTTTTTTTTTAACTGAACAGGTAATATAAGATCTGGACTGAAAACCAAATGCAGTGCATCACGGAAGCTGTATTCCACAGTAGTGTATCTTAAACTTAATTGTAGCTGATTAGAAAAAATAAAAATAAAAATAAAAATAAAAATCTACGCATTCCCAAATGTCTAAACTGTCAAGATAACCAACTCTTCACAAAATTCTCACTTCTTAAGAGAAATAATAGTCTATTGAGAGCAGCGTATTATCCATTATTCTATATTCCAACCAGTAGCATTTGAACACAAAATAGAAGTGGTTGATTGAGGAATATAGTTCCAAAGCTGAACATTCATGGTGCACATGATCAGTTACTTGCACATATTCCTAATGGTGCTCGGTTGGGTTTAGCATATCTCATATTAAAGAATGATCCATATTTTACACACACAGCATATGTTACTTGATAGTCCAAAAAAGGAGAACTGCAAAAAGGTTAAGACATTTTCATCTAAAGAAAAAAATAATTAGAAGTCTATTACTTTTTCTCCCCAACCCCCACCCAATTGAATAATCTTAACAAATCCCTGGACCAAAACAAAAACAAAAAACCTCACATACTTTGAAAAACGATAGATGTTAAAAACTTTTTTCAAAGTACAGCTGCCTTTTAAAAAAAAAGTACTATCTATATTTTAATACATAAAATTAAGGTGCAAGAATTTTAAACAAAAATGAACTAAAGAGCTTTATTGACATCACAGTACATTCAATAGTAATTTTAAGAACATTACAGCTGAAAGAGAATGGCATGTTTTATATTCTTATTAAGCACTACTGTTTCTGAAAAAATTGCAATACAAAGAAATCCTATTATTTAACTGAGCAGCATTTGGAAAAAAATACACCTATTTACAGTTTAAAAAAGGATTCTGGTTTCACCTACACAGCCACAATGTGCCTCTATAATGAGACAAGCCCTTAAAACTCATGGAATTTTTTAATGTCATATCACTGGTTCCACATCATTCCTCAGCGTTTACGACGAGGAGGGGTAGTTGACCTGAAAAATAAAGGGAAAGGGGAAAAAGTTAATGGGGAAAGACACTCCGCCCCAAAACCACACATACTTTAGGCTTAACAATTAGTAATTTTAAAAGACTTCCCAAAATTACTTTTGCTCAAGACAACAAATATAACAAATACCGAATTTTATTTAAAAAATTTTATATGTTGTACACAGGAAGACGAATAGTAAAAAAAAAAAATAATCAGTCAAAATACTTAAAAAGTATACTACCTTGATCGTGACTTAGACTTGTGTTTGCGGCTTGCCTTCTTACCAGACCTTTGAGATTTCTCCATGGATCGTGACCGACTATGCTTTGATTTCTTAGCCTTCTTTTCTTTGCTGCTTCCTGGTGATTCAGAACTGCTCCTGACACTAGATTCAGAGCCTGAATGTCTTTTACTATCTTTGGTAGAACTTTTTTTGCTTTCCTGTCTAGAATCCTGTCTTAAAATTTTAGCAGACATTGAATTGCTGCGAGAGAGAGCTCTTTCACTATCTCTTTTTCTCTTTAACCTACTGTCATCATGATTGCCAGACTTACTGTCTTTTTCTTCTTTTCTTTGCTTCTCTTTTCTTTTCTCCTGGTCTCTCTCCCGTTCTCTGTTCTTTTTCCTATCTTTATCTATGCTCCTACTTCGTTCCTTTTTCCTTTCTTGATCTTTACCTTCACCCTTGTGCTTGTGCCTATTTCCACTAAGACTTCTATGCTGGTCATCACTTTTACGCCTATCTCGACTCCTGCTGCGACTAGCACGACTAGCTCGCCTATCCCTTGAGTGACTACTGCTTCTACGCTTCTCCCAACTTCTTTCCCGGGAAGGACTACGATTTTTTCGTCTCTCCCCCTTGTCCATGCTATTTCTACTAGACCGTCTCCTTTCTCTTATCTTTTCCCTACTTCTACTCCTCTCTCTCCTATTTCTATGAGAATAACTCCTACTTCTACTGCGCCTAATTTTATGTGATGGAGATCTACTGTGACTACGTCTCTTCTTCCTTTTAGGAGAGGAAGACCGTGAAGAACTGCGACTACTACCTGAGCTTGTACTATATGATGTACTAGACACAGTACTGCTGCTACTACTGCTTCTACTGTTGCTGCTAGTGGTACCACTACTAGAACTTCTTGACCTACTCCTTCCTGTTCTCTCTTTTTCTTTAACCTCTTTTTTGGGTTCTATATCTGGTGCAGTTTCACCTGGAGATCTTTTCTTTTCATTAAACACATCATCCTCTGTTTCCTTCGCTTCCTGTGGTGCTGAATTGCTATTTTGCTCTTTATTAATGAATTCATTCATCTCTTTTGCAATTTTTTCATTTTGTAGTTTTTCTTCTGGAAAAGCATATGAAAGAAAAAAAAACAGAAATAATGCCAAATAACATGGTACAGATACATGGCAAGAGAACAAATGTGCTGACTTTCTTGGCTAAGGAACAAGTTCCCAGACCACCTTAGTCATTTTTAGAAAACAATTCCCTTGCCACTCCTCACTACACCACCATCTTAAAGTTCCTGGATGACTTTTGCATCTTCTTTTAAGCCCCCCATGCTTAATACTGCTTAACATACAGGATTTAATTCACAAGCCTGTAATGACAGGGAGCTGCATGGGATGACCTAATTTTATGACACTGTAATTTAGAAGTGATTTCTAAAACCTGCTTTCTGAAAAAAAATTTTTTTTTTTTTTTTTTAAGGTGAAACAGGAGATATTTTTAACAGTTTTGGACGCTATTTTTGTTTACATAACTCAAGAATTTTGGCAAGTGATTAATTCATACTTTATGTTCGTATTTTAAATGTATCTTGACTTGATGCATATGGGTAAGAAAAACCATTCTGTTTCCATGACGACAAAATCACCTCAAAGCGATATGTACTGCAAGATGTGTTAACTTCTCCATTCCACCCTGACGGACCACATCTCTAGAAAAGGATAGTGGAGACTCCATACTCACTCATTCAATCATTAGGTTCTTTGTTGAGACTAATTAGCAGTGTTGTGGAGGGAGAGGGGACATGGTTCTAGTGGACATCTGTCCACTAGAAACAAGACTAAAGGCTTGTCTATACATGGAGTTTTAAAATAGCCCTTAAGCAAGAAAAATAAATACTTATGAATTTTATAAGGTTTTTCAGTGCATTACACACATTTTAAACATATTAAAGGATTAAGATACCACCATTTGAGGGATAAAAATTAATTTTAGAATACTTTTTCCCCTTAAATATAATTTTTTTTTAAATAGCAGAAGATACCGTTACATTAAATGCATACATTGCCAAAAATCTCAGCTATCCAGAAAATCTGTAAGTGCTCACCTTTTACAATTCAATTATAATCAACTCTGATATACAGCACACACAGATATGGAGTAACGAGATGTGTTTGTTTCGGCTGCATGTTGAAGAGGTTAAAGGTTGCCCCCCAAAATTCTACATAAAACTGAGTCAGCTGTACCTCACTGAACACAGATAACGATTACAGTTGTGATCCAAAAATGTATTCAACCAGGGTAAAGCACTTCTGTTGCAATAAAGCTTTTTTTGTCCATTTATGATAGAAAACTTCCATCCATTTACTGCTCTATCTGGTGATAATTTAGTCTGGCTAAATAGCTATGCACAACTCCATTGTTTGCTTGCTGTGACAGTTTAAATGGCAAAGTGAATACCTCAGAAGTGAAGTGTTTTCTAGCTAATGGGCTTGGGCCCATAGCTTTAATATTGCCTTTAAGTGGGGAATAATACATGATGAGCAGAAAACTAAACAAAAATAGTATTGTTTTCATGTAAATATCCTAATATAAATACAAATAAAAGCAGGGGAAGAGAAACTGAAAATTGAAAGAGGCAACATGGTTTCTAAACAGAAAGAGTTTAAAAGCCACACAAAACTTCGTTTGAGATACCCGAACACACACTTACTTATTGCAAGAACTGCCTTATGAAGAGACCACCTTTTACAGGGGTGGGGAAAAACCCAGGAGAATGAAGTGATCTGGAAGAGTTTTTGGGTCATTTTCACTTCAAGCTTCACAAAAAAACCCACCTTCTTGAATATTCAGCAATGACAAAGGTTCTGTGTTTGCTCATGTTTAACTAGAAGTAATCGAGCAGGCCAGGAAATTAATATTATAAAGGACCACCTTGACAACAAATTTAAAATAACCTTTCAAAATTCCATAGTTTCAATATTTTTCCTCAAGGAGACCTCTTCTCCCTCATGTAACCACAATACAGAGCACTTCCACATTCCTCTCCTTTGATATATGCATTTAATACACCTAAAGAGAGGAATGGAAACTAAATGTTGAGATATTACACCCCTTCCCTTTATGAAGGAATGGCTGATCCAGGTCAGCTTCCAGGCCTTTAAACAAAGGGGAGAAAATGTCCAACTTCAACACAACAGGAAATAAATATGCCAGTGATACACTGTTTGAACTTTAACTGCCTTGCCCTCATCAGATCCTGACTGAAGTAATGAATTGCCAACAGCCCCTTTTTTTAAGCAAAATGATTGGTAAACATTATTCTCTGCCTACATCCAGTGGACTTAACCCACTCTGAGACTTAAGTGAGCCTCTCACCCATGCATGTACCAATCACGATTGCTCTCCAGGCAGGAAACTCAGAAGTAACCCCAGCACATTTTCTTGTGCTGTAACCATCATGCATGAGGGGGGACTTAATATCCAAAGTGTTAGGAGAGGTAGGCCAGAGAGAGCTCTGATCAAGGCTATGTTCTCAGAAGCTATAGTTGGAGTGACTGAATGTGAAAACTGGAACCGACACCAAGTTATGAAGACACACATTTGGCACACAGAAAACAGAGTTCACTTTCTTCACATTTAGAATAGAGTGGAACCCAATAGGTGCCTTAGGCTACAAAAAGCAGTGAATATATCTCTATATCTGCTTTAAGAAATTGCAAATCCTGGGTCTTACTTTCTTCAAGGATTGAGCAGTCACAAATCACTCCAAACCAAAATTTCAGCAGTTTGAAAGAAGATAATCCCTCTGGCTGAGGACTGCTCAGCTTTCTCTTAGAGACCCAAGTTGCAGTATGATTTTCTTTGGGGGAAGAGTGGGGAAAACCCTAAGGCAAACAAGCAACATAAAAGTCTAACTATCCACAAAGAAGCATCCTATGCTAATCTAGGCCTAATGAAGTGACAAGAGAAAAATTCTAAAGAGGCAGGAAAAGGGGGAAATCCCCCCAAAAAATCAAAGCTTATCCAGCCACCAAGTTTTCACCATCTAGTGAGAGACAGAACCAGACTGCCCCTTTGAAATAGGGAGTGACATCACAAGAGATAATATTTTTCATGTATTTAGAATGTATATATAAAATTCTTCATCTACACAAACTCTTTTCTTCATCCACTAGTAGGCTGACATATACCCACTGTGTAGCCTGACAAATAGGTTTGGAGAATGGTTCTCAACCTGAGAACACTTTGTAAATGTATACTATTTCAAAGATCCTTGTGCAATGCAGTCCTTGTAAAATTCATTCGCATGTGAAGGGACAACATAAGGCTTATGTCCCACTTTAAAGAACAGTGGAGAAAAGGCTTCACATGGTCCCTCTCCATAGGGGTGAATTTTACCCTAAATCAGGATTGATATTTTAAAGGAATTTACTTTTGAAAACTATCTGTAGAACCCTGCACATACACAAAATTTGTATCTGCATCTGATCTGCAAAAACGATTTGTGGATATTTGCGGATATAAATCAGATATCCATGGATTTGCAGGGCTCTAACTATCGGTTGTAATTTGCTCTTTTTAAAACTGAGAAAGTAAATAAATAGTCTATGAAGAACATATATAATGGATTTTACAAGCAGGAAAGAAAAAAAAGGGACACAAACCCAGTTTTTGGCAAAGTAACAAACATTTTTGAGCAAAACTTTAGAATTAAGGAACATCATTTTTATATAAGGCTCCATATGTTTTAGCCTGAAAATTATTATTTATTTATATATGTATGTATATGTTTTTACAGCAGGAACACATTTAAATGACTTACCTTCCAGCTGTTTTTCTAGTAATAGTTGCTGCTCTCTCTCTTTTCTCCAAAATGCTTCCTGTTTTTGCCTGATTCTGTGTCGTAGTTCCTCATCATCAGTATCAGATGATTCAGAGCCTCTGTCACTCCTCTCATCTTCACTGTCTCCTGATCCATAACCACCCAGTCCACCTGCGTGCATAAAGCCCAGTCTATCACGAGGAAAGATTAAGCCTTGTTCTTAATATTTCTGTGGGGCAAAGAGGAGAGTACATTGCCCTTCTTTCACTTTCTCTTCTCTGAAGAAGCCACTTATTCTGAGGGAAGTGCCAATGCTGGTTGACTGGAGTGTTCAAGGCCCCCATTTCTGTACTGGTGCTTATTATCTGGGTTTACTCCTTCTGGAACAGCTTGTCTATTTCTCAGCAAGCAACCACTGTGATCATGGCACTTTTCTCATTGTATGGAAGGGCATGCTTCCACGGGCAAAAAAAAGCTCCATATAGAGCCAGTAACAATGCCTTCCCATGTATCAGCAAGCACACAGACAAAGCAGTGAAATGCCTGGGACCCTGTCCCTGAAGACATCTCTGCAATGACTTCGGCAGCCTTCAGTTGTCCAGGGCTTAGAATTCCTGAATGCCATATCAACTTTTCTACTGTGGTTTAGAAAATACTGTACGTCAAAAGGTACAGAGATGGAATAGAAATGGACTTCCCTTGCCCCCAAAAGAAAGGTCTGAGTATATACTGGACTGATACAAAGTAACCTTAAACATCTGACACAGAGGCATTTTACTTTCTTTCCATTTGAGTTTCTCTTAATCTTTATTACAATTAGTTTAAAAACATCTGAATAATTGGGACAGAGAACATTTCACCTTATGTAAAGGAGTTCAACAAAGTTCACAATATTGTGTAATCAGCACATGATCATTGACATTTTATTGTAGCACTGCTACTAGACTATGGTAAGATGACAACATTGGGAAAGAGCTTTTCCTATTACATCTCAGAATGCAATTCTACGTTTCACATCCTGTACATCTTCAAATTGATAATCGTGGATATGGGAGCTTTAGTAGGTGTGTAGTTTTTTCAATGAAAGTATAAATTTATTCTAAACATTTGAATAGGCTTTTTTTGCAAACCAGAGCTTTACATTTTTAACAGTTATATTGTCAACTGTTACCCACGGTTAACATAGGCTGGACCAAAACGGGAGTAATGCATAAAAATAGTCATCTTCCTTCAAAAAGATTGTAGTTTGCTCCTGGAACAATTCAAAAACCATCCTATTAAAATTAGTTATCGAGTAAACTATCCAGCCAAAAAAAAGTAAGTGTACTTCTCATGTGTTTACCTAGTTTACAAACGTAGGCAAGATTCTGATACTCTACTCATATGATTAGTTCCTTACTCCAGAAATTATCGCTCTGAAATCTGTGGGATAACTTATAGAGTAAGGATCTACCCAACATGAGTAAAGGTAGCAGAATGACCCTTAATTATTAGGGCAATTACAACCTAGTTTCAACACACAATTTCTGGAAATGCAAGGTAAGAGTGATCTCCCCATTAAGCCCCTCTCAAAAATAAGGAACATACTTACCGAGCCCAGTGAGGGAAGCCAGTGCACTGGACTGTGCCAGCTGTTTTGCAGGAGCTTTGTATCACATCAACAACAGGAACAACATGTTAACACAAATAGCCACGATTTCATAGTCATGAGAGTCTATGGTATTGTTAAATCTACTACTATTGCTGTTTTTTGGAGGGAGAGAAGAAACATTAAAAACGTATCATCCATTTAAAACCAGTCCTAGATTTTCTCACCATGTAAAAGTTTCACATTATAAATGTGAGTTAATAGTCACTTGCAAACCACAAATCTATATTCAGAGATCCGTTTCCAAGTTACAGCATCTGCATATATATTTCAAATACCAGTATTTACATATTTAATTTTACTCATAATTGTATAGAAAAAAAAATCACCTGCTGTTATATATAGAGTGGCCTTGTTAACAGTGAAAGAAAATGAGCTACTTGAGGATTCATATTTGTCTCTTTTCATTTCTGATCAACTAAAAGTTTGAGGTAAAATGATAGCATTAAGAAATAGATCTCTACACTGCAAAAGCCATTAACACAGAAGAACCATCATAACTAAAGAAATGAATTATATGAAAGAAATGGAATAACTGAAGTAACTCACAATACACTGCACAGGACAACAGTATATGATTACTGGATTTGAGCTCTAGCAAATCAGATGCATTGTATATTGATTGCTCTTGGGAACAGTTGCTATGGAGTAAAATGTTCTAAAAACATGCAAATATAAAATATTCACTGAACAAACTAAAAAAGAAAAGCATACCTTTAGTTGCTTTACGATGTACGTCTTTGGCTACATAATAAATTTCTTCATTTGTGACATCTAAAAGAATCTCTGTCAGCAGCAGTTTTGTCAACATCATCTGAAGAAAATAATTTTAAATAACACTGGAAGCAAAGTATTTGAACCAAATTCTACACTTTGTTACACATATGCAACCCCACTGCTTTGCATGGGTGTAAAAGCATAATTTGGTTCCTTTTACTTAATTATTTTTTCTATACAAAAGATCAGTTAAAATTAGGACTCTGAAGTAGTTTGGAAATCAAGTCCAATTGAAAAAAATCCAAACAATCTGTACTCTCACACTGACCTATAATCATAAGCATTTCACATACAGAAGCAGGGTATGAAATCCCGCTATTACAGATTGTACAATTACTTAATTTCATTAAAATAAAGTGCATGCATATGACTTCGCAGGTTTGGGGCCTTAAATACCAGGACTTCAGTTGTAGAGGGTTCAGAAAGAACCACAAAAACCTATATGAGTCACCTGAAATACCTTTTCTATACATAGGAGACAGAGACCCTCCAAAGAATACTAGGTCATAGTGGGAAACAAGCTCCCATTTCTCATCGTGCAACACCACAAAATATTGCACGTCAAATAATTATAATTCTTGGATAGAAAAGTTGCTGCTAGCCCAAGACTAAATCTTGCTATTCTTGGGCTTTAAGAAACTGTATTTTTAGCAAAAAGTAGATGATCCGGGGGTGGGGCGGGAGGGAATGTTAGAATAAATTCCAAGGAAGAATGATAGAATTATTAGTGGACAAAGACCAGTGAGGTGGGCAAAAATGCATGATAAATAAGTATATTGTGTTTCTTTACATCTTATCAGATAGCTCTTGACTTCACATATATGGTATGGTACACACACGTATATAAGTATATTCTCCCCTATGTGGAAATGCTATTCATATGTTAAACGGAGACACATACGACTCCATATATAATCCCAGTACAGTATACAATCTATGTTATATATTTATTTAAAATGTCAGGCATAGAAAAGCACAACTACTCTTTTATGCCTAAAGCCAGAAAAATACGTATAGACGAACACCCTTTTGAGAGAACTATGTTATTTATACCATTTGATACTCCTTTTCTTCTTCTGTCATTTCTGGTTCACTTTGCTCCTCTGGAGGAGCAGGAGAGGGGCTCCTACTAACTTTTCCAACACTTGCAGCTTCTGTGTTTTCGATGTCGTCTTCTTCCTCATCACTGTCCTATAAGAAGAACATTGCATACTTTAGGACTAATTCATAATTAAAACAAGGAAGTTTCTATTTATGGTGCTCAACAAAAATTGAAATACAGCACTTCAGAATGAAGCAAAACAGCCCTCCAAACAAGTAAGTGATCCCCCTTCCCACTCTGCAAGCCCTTGGAGCCAGAAATCCAACCATAAATCACCAGCTGCAATGCAGGTTTGGTAATCCTCAGATGGACCGTCAAACCAGTATTTTCAGAGGACAAGCCATTGTGGGTCTTTTTGGTTAGGACACGCAAAGCTGTTCTTTGAGGCAGGGTGTGGAGGATATAATGTGAGGGAATCAACGTAGACACTTTTTCCCAAGTGAACGGGATTTATGCATCGATTGGAGGAATCCGACTTCGGGATCCAGAGAAAGGACCCTCACCCAACAACCTAGGATATTCGTCAGGCAAGGCAACTGCCCAAGGAGAAAAACTAACGGCTCTCGACTGCTCACCTGACCCCTCTGTGTCCAGAAAGGCCACCTATGCAGTGGTCTGGTCACTGTAGGATAGGTATCCAGCACTGCAAATCATTTAGGAAGAACTACCACAGACACAAGGCTACAGCATAAGACTCTCTAAATTGGTTCATTTTGGCAAGCATGGATGCACTGGTACATTTGTACTCAAACTAGTCCAAGTACAAACAGTTCAATTCTTTACCATAGACATCTCCCTCCTAGTTTATGCCAATTACCAATTTATGCAAACAGAAAATAAGGCCCTATTTTATCACTGCCTCTTTGCTATTACAAACCAAGTAAAAATAAATATTCTTTAAGCTATGCTTAAATTTTTGCCCATTATCTAACAAGAATTTACAAAGGTCAGGTAAGTGGCACTGCAGTTGACACAAACTTATTTGTTACTCATGTTAAAAATTAAGTGTTGTAGATAAAGAAACTATTTTTCAGGTTAGAGAGAGAAATGTTAAGATCTTTCAGGAAAATAGATATCTGATCAAAAGTGAATGCTTCTACTTACAAATTTACTTTTCTGAGGTAACCGTGGACCATCTCCTTCTTCAGCTTCCTCGCTTGCTTTCTTTTCTTTTTTAGACATCTGAGAACGTTGCTGTTCCATTCTCTCTTTTTCCAGCTTTTTCTGCTTTTCTCGTTCCATCTTTTCCAGACCCTCACGAATCCAAGCAGGAAGGGTTCTACGTTTCACAGCATCTGCATGACAGAGATTTATAGTTTTGTCAGAAGGAAAAAAAAATAAAAAGATACATCTTTCTCACCCAATTAGAATTTTTTGTTGTTGCTATTATTAAGTTGTAATTACAGATTTCAAATGTTACATTTCTTTTTACAATGAAAACCATCTCTGAAATCATGTTTTTGGGTTTTTTTTCATTAAAGTGTGGTTAACATGTACCAATCTGTGGAGGCTCCTGCTTCACAGGCATCGCGATGGGTGAACGTTGACGGTCTCTGAATGAGGGCCTTTCCCTTCGGTTCTGGGGAGGCGCTGAAGGTGCTGGGGGACCTGGTGGCCCTGGTGGTCCTGGCTGCCAGTAAGGTGGATGAAATCCACCTTGGGGTGGACCAAAAGCAGCCCCATGCTGAAAGAGTAACGCAGTTCATTTTTCTTCACATTTAATACAATGCACTCTAAACTTATTCCTTGGGCTCCACATAGCATGTGTGCACGCACATGTGTATGTAAGTGAAACAACAGAAATCCAGGCAAATTGAAATCATGGCTTTTTCTACCTAAATATGGTCTTTCTACCTGTTTTACTGTGGTCCCCAAAATCTAAAGTGTCATTTTTATTTAAAAAGTCATTATTTATTTAAGAACTTCTGGTTTTGAAAATAGTTTTTAGAATGTAAACCAATGCATAGACACCATAATGAATCTATGAATGGGCTGCAGACAACCCCTTTTCACAACCTCTCAAAACTGAAGTCTGATACCCATCTAGCTGCTGTCAATATTAACCAATTCACTACCAACTATCATTGGCATACTCAGTTAAAGCTGAGGTGCACAAAGTGCAGCCTGAGGGCCAAAGTAGCACGCAGAGTCCTGAAGTGCTGACATGCAATCACTCTCTCCCTATAACTACAACTTGAGGACAAAGGTGAAAAGCTCCAACTTTTTGTTGCTTGTTGCTGGACTTCACCTGCAATCTCCACTCATCTATTGAGGATGTTGCAAATAAAAAGAAATATTATGGCTGATCAAACTAATGCATATATTTATATGCAAGTTTGGTATAGTTCTTGCATTCCTACCAAGTTGCCATGCAAGTCAGAGTTGCAAAGCTGTGGCACAGATGAGTGCATGTTATAGTTGGTTCCTAGAAATAGCCATTGAAACCATTTAAAAGGATGGCATATAGGTATAAGGCTGCAAGCATCAAATATTTTATGACAGGGTGATTTAAGTCAAAATTATTAAATTGCCAATTTTCAGCATGATTTAAACAAGCAGGACCTTGATTAAAATGGATTATTTTAATCTTGTTTTGCATTTGTACTCCTTAGTTATTTTCTTTAAAAAAAAAAAAAAAAAGGTTGATTCTCATTGGTTGGTAACCATTAAAACATGCTGATTTGCAACTACATATACCCTTTACACTAAATTTGATACTACTTTTTGTTAACCAGGGGACACACTATATCTATGCACATTTAAGCAATTATATAGCTTAATTTTTTACATTTTTTATTATGTTTGAAATGGTACCTATTATATGGAGGATACGTTTCTTATTTACTAGGTTCATTTTTATGTGTGATTTGTGTCAAGCTCTATTTGCATGCAAACTGCAATTCAATTAAAAATGCACAAGAACAGCATTTTAATTTTTTTTATTAGCTAACTAAAACTCCCTTAAATGTGCTGGATACATAAAAACAAGTTCATCAAAACATGTTTTGCATTTAAAACTGATTATTAAGAAAAGTACTATATTCTTCCATGACTAGTCTTACTAGGCACTACGACAATACAAATAAATAAAAATAATAAGAGTTATCTGTAGTTAATAAACTGAACTGATTGTTTCGGGTTACCATGTCCTTCAAGATTTTAGAACTAGTAGATCTCATTCTCTCACACGGAGTTTTTATTCACAGACTGGAAGAGGAAAACAAACTTCTTTTTCAACTCCAATCAACTTTTTAAACTTTGAATGAACTAGTCACTGAACTATCTGAATAATCTGAAATGAAGAAAATATCTGCTACTACTATCAAAAGCTGGCTTAGTACTTCAACAAACTCTGGTTCCAGGTGCTTAGCCAGTGACTTCCACCAGCTCAATATGTGATTTTCTTTAAGATTTTGGCAGAAAACATGTTCTGTTTAATATTTATAAGCAGTTCAGGATTTAACACAGGTTGTCTTAATTTGAAATTTAATTTGAAATAGGTTTATTTTAAAAAAGAAAAATGTTTTAAATTTAAATTAAAAAATCTGATTTTTCCCTCTCTTTTTAAATCAAATGTTTTATTATATTCTTTTGGTTATTCAAATAACAGACATTTAGTATTTCCAATGTAATTTTAAAGATAGTAGCATTTACTGCATCATCTGCTACAAAGTGGACTTTCAGTACCATTTTTACAGGATTCTGAGAAGTTGTCTATAAAACTTTGTCCAGTAATAGCAGACAGAAGACTTTTATAGCCTAAAGTATTTGAAAATGGATGGTTCACCTCACATCTAACAATGATGCCAGACACTAAAATTTAAGAGTAGAGAAATTAGGATAGAAAATAGAAATAAATTCCTATACCTTTTGTCAGTCTTCCCCACAGATTTCTATTGTCTGTGAATATGAGGTAGATGTTCCAAAAGGTAATGTGTGTTTATAATTTATTGTAACAGGTTTGAGCATACAATACCATTGAAAATTCGGGGGAAAAAAATCTAGAGTAAATTCTTTGGATATAGACTTGGACAATATCCCTCACTGTAATACTTAAAAAAAATCTATTCTTTACAAACACTGTACATAACGTGTTTGCAAGAGTAAAGAAAAAAATTGGATGTGAATTTTTTTTTTAAATAATTGTTTATTCATAGACTCACAGAAGATAGACTGGAGGATCCAATTGATCTTTTCCATGTCTATCTCCCTGCAAATGCAGGGCTATTCCCTATAGCAGGGGTTCTCAAACTTTTTCTTGCTGAGGCCCCCCTCAACATGCTATAAACACACCAGGGCCCAGCGGGGGCCGAGGGGAACTTGGGGCTCTGGACCGGGGGGACCCTTAGACATAGGCATAGTTTTACTTCTACTGGGGGGTGGGGGAGTGGAGGGCAAGAGCTGGTGGGGCTTGAACCAGCTCCATACATTGGGGTCCAGGAAGGGAGTGCCACCTCCACCCTCCGACTCACTCAGGAGGCCACCCAGCCTGCCTGGGCTGTGTGGGGATGCAACCAAAATATATAACTCAAAGGGGGAGAGGACTCAGTTCAAAAAGGTTGAAAACCGCTCAGGGTGCAGGGAGGGGATAGCTAGGGGATGTGTGCAGGCAGGGGAGTAGCTTAGGGTGCAGGCGGGAGGTAGCTAGGGGCTATGTACGGGCGGGTGGGCAATTCCCAGTGCAGCTCCCAGCTTCGGGGGTGAGGGGAGCGGGGGGGAGGGAGGAGGTTTGCTGGCTTCAGCCCCACACCACTTCTGGCTTCAGGAGCTTGAGGGGGCGGGAGAGAGACTGAGCTAGCTTCAGCCCCGCGTTACTCCACCCTGGGGCGGGGTGGCCGCCAACTTCAGCCCTGCGCCGCTCCCAGCTGCAGCGCTGGGCTCGGGGCACTAGGTTTCAGCCATGGGGCTCCGCGGATCCCCTGAAAGGGCTCATGGATCCCCAGTTGAGAACCGCTACCCTATAGTACATTCTCTAGTATATTTAGGTATATTATTTTCTTAACTTTATTTAATGCTCCTTTCTTTTACACAACTTTGTCATGTTAATTATATACTGAAAAACACTGAGTCATTTTAATCTTGCACATAACCACTTCTCATTCTTTGTACGGAAAAAATCTTGTTTGGCCTCAGAACTGAAAACTCTAAAGTCTTCTTCTGTATGCATAAGGTATTCTGCATTGTGTTAAAATGTATCTTAGCTGCTAAGATTTAGCAGCTAACAGACTTCTTGTTTGTAGAACTGAAGAGTGAGAGTCGCCGCTAGATATTCTTAGAGGAACACTTCCACAGAAGGGACTCTGTACGTCTACAATATTAAAGCAACAAATATGTTTCACCTGATAGTCAAACTGGTTCACTGGCCCCATTGCAAAGTTATCGGGTGGTCCCCCAAAGTTGTGATTGTTCTGGTTAAATATATGCCTGTTGTCAGGAGCAAATTCCCCACTATCCTGACTGTTGCTGTCTTCAGATGGAGGAACAATTTCCATTGGACCAGGGGCTGGAGGCATCCACTGTTGATCTGGAGGTGGATGTGGAGGTTGGTGAGGCATTCCCCATTCTGTTCAGGATTTAGAATAAAATTCAGTATGAAGTTAACAATGAGACTTAGACAAATAATAAATGTTCGTAAGCTATCAATCTCATGAAGTGCCAAAAAACAAGACTTTCAGCTTTTGTCTGATAAGGAGTCAGGTAGGTATAAACTGATATATAGTCATAGATTAGGGTTAGAAGGAGCCACCTAGTCTAATGAAGCAGGAATTAATTCCTGATTCAAATCCAAAAAACGTGGTTGAATTATAGCATATATCTTTTAGAAAGACATCCAATCTCTATTTAAAAATCTCCAGCAATAGAGAATCCACCACAATCTTGGGTAAATTATTCCTAGTCTGAATTTGTCTAGTTTCAACTTCTAGCCATAGGACCAAGTTATGCCTTTGTCTGCTAAACTAAAGAGCCCTCTAATATCAAATTTCTGTTCCCCATGTAGATACTTATAGATGGTGATCAAGTCACCCCCCTCCACCTACTCTTTGATAAGTTAAACAGATGGAGCTCCTTGAGTCTATCGCTCTATGGCAGGGCTTTCAAATCCTTTAATCATTCTCATGGCTCTTCTCTGAGCCTTCTCCAATTTTGAAACATCCTTCTTGAAGTATGAACGCCAGAACTGGACATAGTATATCAATAGTTGTTAGAACAATACCAAATACAGAAGTAAGGCCAGTACCAAATACAGAAGTCCCTTATCCTGTCACTATGGCCTATATTCTTTGTTCCTAGAAGCATGACTTTACATTTGGCTGTAGTGAAATGCATATTGCTTGCTTGCATCCATCTTACTCACTGAGTCAGATTAAGAGGACAAGGCACTAACAGAACAATTATTTACCATTCCTCCAATCTTTGTATATTCTGCAAACCTGATTAATAATGATTTTGTTTTTTCCAGGTCACTGATAAAAATATTAAATGGCATAAAATCACCCAAGACCCCCCTACAAACATAGCCACTCAATAATGATTCAACATTTCTATGTCAAGTTCTCTATGTTTACATTACAATGCAGAAAGTTAGTCAGAACAAAACTACCCCAAAAAAAAAAAAAAAAAACGCTTAAACCTTGCAAACATTAAAGGCAATATTCAGTACTGCATATCTTAGAGGTGGCAGCACAGAACTTGAAGACCAGGAGTGGAAGGACTAAGGTGCCCTTAAGACACCTTTGAACTTGGGGGCTACTCAGGGGATAATTTAGACAGCCCTGATGGCTGCCCTACTTATTGCAGCTTCCCTGTGGAAAGCAGCACTGCTCAGATTCTCTGCAGAGTTGCATACTGGAGCCATGACTGCCCTGGATCTTTAGTGAAAGACGAAGAAGAATGTGGTTAAGTCACTGAATTGGGACACTATACACCACATAACTTCTGCCTTTCAAACCTGACATTCTACCCCACTTTGTTAAACATGTATATGTACCACAAGTGATTGTCTGAGATAGTCTAAATGAAAATTTCCATTCAGTTCACATAGGCACATTTGCCAAAGTGCCAACAGAACTTTGAGAAATCATTGTTTTAACGTTTTAAACATAATTCAGTGCACATGTGCAGATTTTGGGGTTTTTTACCCTCCCTTGTAGCTATAAAATCAAATGCAATTTTCACTGGACCAATAAAAAACCATCTACAGACTTAGAAACTACTTTCCTGCCAAATTTCAAATGGCCATTACATTCTGCAGATGTGCTAGATCTGTTTTTTTTTAAATTGCAAAAGAAAATGTTTGCAAAATAATTCTTGGAAGTAAAATTGCAATTCTTCTACTCCTTCTGTTCTTGAAATCAGCTCTATTTTTTTTTTTTAAATGAAACTTTCAGGACAAACATTTTCCTTGATAGGAAAAGAAATATATGTTTCAGCCAAAAACTAAATTTTTGAGAAAGTTGTAATTTACTGAAAGTGACCCATTTTATTATAAATGTTCAGTTAATCTTAACTATAGGCATCCCATGTGCGGTGCATATAATGGGTAGGGTAAGACCTGGGGAGAGCAGATAACCTCAAAAAGGAAGACACATACAATAAAAGTGTATTTCACAAGCAGACCTCTGCCCTTTCTGATCTCCAAGCTGTTGTGCCTTGAAAGAACACCATAGCAAGCATCCCACCAGCTAAGTGCTGGACAGAACTCATTCCATAACCTGTCAAAAACATTGCCCAAAACAGCTAAAAGGGTTGCAACAGAGTGACAATAGATGCTCTCTTCCTCAAGAGCACATTGTGCCCTTCAATACGCCAGCTCCTACCAACCTGGGAATAAGAAGTGAAACAAGTAACTGAATCCCACGGGGGGGAAAACCAAACACAGGTGTTCACCTTCTATATTAAAATTCAAAGACAAAACCCAAAGACTATTTTATATATCTATATCTATATATATACACACACACTAACTGGTGTCTATGAAAATTTCAGATGACTAGACTGTACTATACAATCTTCATGACTGTACTCTTTCCCATCCCTGAACCAGCTATTTGTTGAATGTAGACATCATGTTGTCAGAAGTAAGTGAATGATGCAATGGGGAGGGTGACACACACAGAAAATAGAGAAACAGAGGATAATATACATACATATTCACACATTCACCAAATTACTGAATAAATAATTAAAATATGGGAGGGGTTGGAGAGAGAGGGGGGGGGGGAAAAGAGAGAGAGACACAAACCTGGCTGCCATATTCTGTTGAAGTTGGGATCCCCTTGAAAATTACCATGGTTGTTTGGACCAGGCTCTATTCCGGAAATATCCTGTCCATTTGGCATCATTCCTTGTTGTTCTACCACGCTCTGCTGCCCCGAGGCTTCCCGTTGGGCAATCCATGCCTGAGCTAATGCAGCCCAGTCAATCTGGCCTAAAACAAATTTTAAAAACTTTACCATTTCAGTATTTAAACTTCCAAAATACAATTCTACTAGTGAGATATACATATATTCTCTTAACGGAAGAATCACTTTATTTACCTACAACTACCTTGACGATGATTCATGGCATGTAATTACATTTTTATTGGCGATTGCAAATATGTCAACGTGTATGTGCATACTGTTGCAGTGGAGTTTCTCTAAATGAATACTATATATACTGTTTTAGTTTTTCTATCATTACTTGAATGGATGGTAGTTATACTCTTGTTGAGAGTGAAGAATACAAATTCAGATTTTAAAAGGTGTAAACTCTGTAAATTCTATATTAGTGAAGTTAAGTTTAAGGAATATGTATAGTTAGAGCACATATTTGTAGTGTGTGTTAAAATGATCTTTTATCTTCTTATAATGGTCTTTTGAGTTCCTACTCCTTTTTTGTTCCCTTTTCTCGGTCACTCCTCATTTTTACCTTGTCTATTCTCCCATAATGTTTTCTTAACTAATGTCTGTTCTGCTTTGAGATTGGACTTGCTACTTTTTTGTTCCACAGTTTTTCTCCCACCATCACTCCTTGCATTAAAGCAAGAGACTAGCACAGGAACTAGAAGCAATTGGAAGTGTGCCAACAAACCGTAGGCAACAGGTACAATGTACTTCAAAGTGAATGACTATACATTAATTACTCCTGATTTATGGTATCTATGTACAGATGTGTACAAACAGGAGCACAGAGTTTCATTTGCTAATCATCTAGTTTAAATGCACATTTTCCATTTTTCATGTATTTGTTGTCATATACTGTTGTGTTATTCTTATTTCATATATTATTTATGGAGGACATAACTTGTGTTTAGTCCTAATAACCTTTTGGCTCCACATGTATTTTGAGCACTTCTCTTTTTCTACAATTCTCATCTATATCGATTTTAGTTCTGCAGAACATTAAAGAAAAAGTTATTTTAAAAATTATATAGTGTCTTACATCTGAAAAGGGACTTGCTTGTGGTAAAGATTTAAATAGACTCCAGGTCTCTGGGTCACTAGTCCTCTGCATTTCCCTCAAGACCATCTTTCCCCTACTGTATGTTACCTCATTTATCTTTACAAGAATAGGGGGGAAATACCTTACTTGGGGTTACACCACTGGTGAATTACCACAGAGCCATCAATTCACATAGATACTGTTATAATAAGTATTAGACATCATAAAGTCAGCAAATAATCTCTAGGTAGAAGTGCAGTTGGGGATAGTTTATGCAACAGACAAAAACACAGAACTAAAGACATATGTGTCTGCCAGCATTCTGCACACTCTAGTTGGGCAGGGACCATCTTACGTGTTTGAAAAGCATCTTGCACACCATTCACATTACTGTAACCAAAATAAATAATATATCCATCTACACAAAAATAGATTTCACTGAAGTGATTTTTAAACACATCTGCATGCACACTTTACCAGACAGGCATTTCCTAGTACAGCAGGCATTCTCAACTGCAAGGTTTCTCATGACTTAGCTTGGCCAAAAGCCAATGTTTCTGAAAAGAGCCATCAAGAATCACTAAGGCAACAAAAATCAAGAACAAATAAGGCAGACTAACTGTTGGGAATAGATTATAGTCTGTCAATATTTTATCAACCCAAGACAAATCAATTCACTTACTTGTACTGTACATATTAAAAATCAATTGGGGGACGAGGGGAGGGAGAGAAGAGACACTAAGCATCACTGCGCCCAGAAGAGCATCAGAAAATACAATTTCTCAATAGCTGGTATAAGAAAGGAGTAACCACAGTCATGCTGTAATCCAAGGACTAAAATTCAGATTACAAAAAATAAATTAAATTGTATTTTGATAGCACAAATCTTGTTATTTACTTACTTGGATCTTGCTGATGCTGGAAGGACTGCATCCACTGTTGCTGGTTCAAAGGCCATTGCTGCCAAGGCTGTCCACCTTGATCCCACATCTTTAACTCTTTATATATTCTACATTTAATTAAAAAAAATGGTTTTACATTTGAACTGATACTCAGGAAGCTTTACATACTTGAACCTATTACACAATTGCACAGAGACATTTAACTCCTGCAAAACCAAGTTGACAAAGCAGTATTGGTTTAATAATTTTAGCTAGAGGAAAATGCTAACTGTTCAAAACATCAACTGAAAGAGGTTATTAAAAACAGCTGTGTACTGTTTAAACTCAACAACATTGTATGACTTCTGAAACACTAATATTCTTTCCCTAAAATTTTCATAAAGCATTTAATGAATTACAAAATGATATGCAAGATGTGGTAATAAGTTTCTTAAGATAAAGTTACATGACAGCAATTTAAATAAAGTAAATATTAGATTACCATTACCACTTCACATTTAAGGAGTTATTTTTATAACTAGATCAATATTATCCAACTGATGCACTTGTGTGTTCTTTAAAAAACAGATATTATTATATAGACAGCATATCTTGTGGAGAAAGGTATTTTTCTATACACCCTACAAACAATGCTGCTATCAAGAGACAAAGAAAGGCCCTGATCCTGAAAGCTGATCTGCACAGACTTTACTGGGGTTCCACACAGGCATCAGGCTCTACCCACATAGATCGGCTTGTGGGAGTGGGGCCAAAATGTGTTGTATGTAATTACATGAATACGGCACAGGTAAAAGAAAATGCAAGCCTCTTGGAAGCTGTGAAACAAACTTTGTAGGTTTTTAACAAGACCAGTTCAATTTTGAGATTATCAGCATGAATTTATTTTACTTCTTTCACCACCTTTTTGTTGCAGGATAAAACAAAGAAGTTTCATTGTTACATTAAGGTACCATACTACTCAATGGCACCAGTTTAGGACATACTGACACCAAATAACACGAAGGCAAAGCACAAGTCAATAGCATCTCGATCTGTAACTAAGAAGCCCACTTTGTTTTTATATCAGTAGAAAGATGGGAAAAGTTACATGCCAAGGGCACAAGCCTGGCATTTAAAATGATCTTGCAAGGTCTGACTTATGCTTAAGAGAGTGTCTGTATTAGACTGCAGGTATGAATTAAAGCAACTTTACAAAAACCTTGCCTTCATACATAAAGAAATTGTACACAATTAAGTTTGTTTTTTCAGTGATCGTCACATCTTCTAATTGTGAAGATAAATCAAGTTTCTTCCTAAATATCTTTGCATTCTACTATAAAGCATCAGAAACTCTAGATAACCACTAGACTCCAAAGAACACGATGCCAGCTGTCTTGATTTCTGGCTTCTATATTACAGTAAGAAAAAGCTAAAATATATATTTCAATACTCCCATTGTTACTCTTCCACAAAAGCAAATACCGCAGGCTGCTGTAGGGATGTCACGTGACAAACAAATGGAAGGACGTATTAGTGTAACTACTGATCAATGCAGTTACACCAATCTATACTTCCCTAACATAGACAAGGCTTTAAATACTAATAGTCCACCACTAGTCTCTGAATACTAAACAGACATTAATGCCATCCCACTATGGCACTCAGGAGTCATGTACATAAATGACATGCAACCGACAACATGAATACTCAAAATGCATTCTGATTAATGCTCAACCAAAAAGATCTAATTATCTGTTACATCCCTAACTGGAAATGAACAAATATTTTTTCTGGGTATCTCAAGCCGACACATTAAGACTAAGATCCCAGAATGTTAACAACAATTTTACACTGAAATGAGCTGTCAAAATTGGATGCTCCATGCTGCTAAAAATGGACTTCAAATGAAGCCCTGCTCTTTGGTTTATTCTTTGAAAACATAAGCAGGTAACTTGCTTGAAAACATTAGCAGGTCTCTGTAATAATTTAAAGAAACAGCATAATTGTAAAATACCACAAATGGCTCCTTGGTACATAAGTCCCAGCAGCCCAGTTGTGTAGGAGGACATACAGACTATTTAAGCTTACTATTGAAGGGACTATTCCATTTACACAGTTTGTTTTTATTGAATAATCCTTAGACCTCAGTCAATAGTAGAGATAGCTCTTATGCACTCCTCTGATGGCCAAGAAAATGATACTGCAACACTAAAAAGTATCAAAATTTCTATAAAAGAGTGGTGCAGTGAAGTACACAAGGCAATAGATTCAGTGACAGGAACATATAAGAGATAAAGTGTAGAATTAAGAAAACATGCCCTTTATTTTTGGATTTATATAGAATAACCAGAATTCATAACCAATCTCCCTTTTGCATCCCATGATGGTAAACTAACTCACTTTTAATTCTGCCTCTCTAAAGAAGATATTCTGACAGGATTCTCACTCTTGGGTCTCTGCTTTCTACCATGAGACTAATCTCATACTGGAGGTTTGAAACCTTTCCTCCAAATGAGAATTTTGCAATGATGGTATCTCCAAAGAGAAAATTACATAACTTGTAATTCTGCTTCACTAACAATATAATCTCACAAGATTTTAACTCTTGGAAGGTGATGGTCTCAAACCTCCAGTATGAAACATCAGTCTCACGCCTGGTCTACGCTACAGAGTTAGGTCGACACAAGGCAGCTTACGTTGAGCTAATTACGTGTCTACACTAGAATGGTGCTCCCGCCAATGTAAGTCACCTACTACCTCGACCCAATCACTTCACCTCTGTGAGAGGCATAGCATTTATGTCAATGTAGTTAGGACGATGCATGGTCAGTGTAGACCAGTGGTTCCCAAACTGGGGTTCGTGAACCCCTGGGGGTTCACGAAATGTTACAGTGGGTTCTCGTGAAAAAATTTCTTAATGGCAGACAGACCTGTCCATAGGGACCGGGACAACTCGGGGCCAGCAGCCCAGAGCCCCTGGTCTTCCAAGAGCTAAGAAGATCAAACAAGCATAACTATCATGCTGAGGAGATTTAAACTTCAAGACTCCTTATAGGAAATGGAAAGGGAGGTGGATATTTTTTGCTGTTTTTAAAATTAAATAGACAGCTAGTATTGTTTTTAAAATTCCTATGAAGAACAAGTTTAAGCTTTGTTGTAACGTGCATTGTTTGATGGACTGCTCAAGACCTGAATGCTTGTGTAGGAGGAACTCTGAGTTGGCTTCTTAAATGCCTTCATGCTGTTTCACGTTTGATACTCCTTGATGAAACACAGGAGCCTTGTCTTATAAGAGGCTTATTCAAAATGATACAAGCTACGAAAGTGAGATCTTGGAAGAGTGTTGCCATTTTCATAATGTAATAAAGATACTGTAATGATAAATAATAATAATAGTGTGTAATAAGCTTGTCATAAAAACAAATGTTATATTTCCAAGATCACTGCTTTTATAATTTATACTCAGGTAAAGGAGCAAATCCCTGGAAATATTAATTTTTAGGAGTGGGTTCACTCGACTTTACATTTTAGTGAAAGGGGTTCACAGGTTGTTAAAGTTTGGGAACCACTGGTGTAGACACTGCATTACTTACATTGCCTGCTGGCTGACAGTCCAGAGCCCTGCCGCCTCCTCCCACTGAGGGATTGTGTGTGGGAGGGAGGGGAAGAAGAGCCCGAGCCCAGGTTCTCCTCTCCCGCCCCCAATACATCACTGGGAGGCGGCCAGATGAGCCCAGACCTGACAGTAGGAGCCAAAGAGGAAATGTGAAATAGCAGCAGCCATGAAATTGACAAGAATGTCAATTTCACTGCTGGAAGGCTCCCTACTGTGAAATTGCACCCCAGCCTGGCTCACAGCCCCAGGTTTGGGAAAGGGGGACTCCAGCCGCAAATTTGTAAAGCAGCCACCCCACACAGACAATCTGGACAGAAAAAGACTAGAGTTTTCTCTTAGGAGGATCATATATTAGAGAAAACTGAAGTCTTTCAGTCCAGATCCTCTGTGTGGGGTGGCTGCTTTACAAATTCACCACTGCGACACTATGATTCTCAAGCCAGCATGGCTGGCCATGGGAGGATCACTGGTGCCAGCATTTTGTAAGACCTAGTAATTCTGTGAAGCTGTAAGGTTTTAAGATTCAAGGGTAGTAGTTAATTAATTGGAACCAAGTTATCTGTTTTATCCATAACAGACTATAAAGGACACTTATCTACCCAAACTTCACGGTGAAAGGTATAACTAGAATGTGAAGGCAGATTTATTTTGTCTCATACTCCTAAGCAATAAATAACAGACGCTATTCTTGTATTTTTCCCTGTCAGGATCACCAATTTTGTGCTATCAAAAATAAATATAAAGAACTAATCTCAGAGAACTGATGGGTGTCTCCACACAATAACTGACAGGGCGTTAGGCACTTTCATCCATCTGAAAGTTGACACCCTTTTCTTCAAATTAAGAACTGACACATGCAGGCAGCAATGAGCAGAGGCTGTAGAAGACAGAGTCCAAGTTACAGAGTTATAAGAAAGACACCTCTGAAATTAAAGTGCTAGATGATGAGCTGATTAAAAACTGTATTGCTAAGGCAAGCATGGTGCCTAGTTGGAGTACTGCCACACAAAAGATAAATGGTTGGGACTTGGCTTTGCCGGTCTTTTCCTATGCTGGCGACACCACAGAGGTAGAGCCCCTTTGGGTAGCACTTGGACAAATCCAAATCCACTTCTCACTAATGAAAATTCACTATAACACAGAGTCAGTAAAAGCTGTGGGAGGTTTTAAAAGATATTTCCCTTCCAAAGAGATGGTGGAGCCCCTTTGAGAAGGAAAGAAATGCTGGAAAATACAGTTCAGTGTACAAACAGAATCTGGGAGCTTGAGGAAGCTGCACATCTCTCTTGCTGGCTGGATTCAAATGTTAAGCAAGACATCTCCCCTCCAATAGAGTGGTATGTCAGTTTGGCATTTAGCAAATGGGAAGAGGGTATGACTCTGATCTCATAAATGAATACAATTTAAAAGGCATAACTGGATATAAAGGTCCAGAAAATAATGTTAAATTCATAAGTGCCTACCTGGAAGGGGAAATCAATACACACTCAAACACAAAGTTGTGGTAGTTTCATTTCTGGCTGTTTCACCTACCAGTGAAATTAGCTCTCTCTCTTTTGCATTTCCTTGCTCTCGCATGCCAGGAATAAACAAAAGACCAGTTAATCAGAGCTCTAAGAATTGTTTTCTTATTCCCCCATGTCAGACCAGAAGACTGGAATCTATTAAAAATCTGTTTACCAAAGGGGGAACAAGAACCTAATTCAGTTTTCTTGCTATACAGACATTACTACCTGAAAGAAAGATACCTAATGAATTCCAATTACCCCCCCCCTTTTTTTTTTTACTTGTATATATTTTCCTGTTACAATGTAAGTTAGTACAATGTCACAGAACAATATAAATAGTCTTGTAACATTCTCTGTAATACTGCTTCTGTGTGTTATTCTTTAAAATACTGGCCCAGATTTCCCCCTCTAGTAGAGCTATCTTATGCCATGCCACCCACACAAAAAAGGGCCTAATGTTGAAGCACACACCTATGAGAGAATCAACATTTTGTAGGAAGACCTTCTCCTGCTGTAGATCTGGTGTAATGGCATGTCCAGGGCCTTCCTATAGCCCAGTGATCCCAACAGCTATAACAGACTCTTGGAGACAATGGCAACTAGCATAATTTACAGTGAGGGCTGACCCAGCACACAGCCAGCCCAGGACAGAGGGAAGCACAAAGGTTACTTAAAAGATATCTATGCGTATCCCCGCAAATAGCAATGTGCACTCATCAGTCACAGCCAAGAACAGGGGTCACAATATCCTTTGCATACATTTCCCAATTCTTTCAGAAAACATGCATTTGTTCTTTTTGCCCCCCTCCTTGTCCCTACAATGAAATATTTTCTTGTAGATTTGTGATGTGTGCCCAAATATGTTATACAGGCCGATAACAACAGGTCAAAGCACCAATTTCCCTTATTTCATTTTTTTTTAAAAGGATACTAAATATATTACTGTATTTGGTGGCCTTTAATATGAAAACTTTGCAAAGTGAGTTTGGACTGAGTTAATATAACTATCTTGGGCGTTACTCTGCTTCAGCCAACCCATTTTTAGTTGACCAAAGGCTCCAGTGTTACCATGAGTAGCGTTTCTAAGTTGCTGAAGTTATTTATTGCTCAGTTACTGTGGTATCTGCCTTATACCGAAGATAGTCAGAAGTATCAAACATTTTTTAAATATTTGTTTCAAATGTCAACTTCTTGCAGAATATAATTATTTCTAAAGCTTCTGTTAGCAAGAAGTCAGAGCAAAACCAAATGCATTTTTATCTCAGTTACTTATCATTATGGCCAGTTAGGCCTAACTGCATACGGTCTTAGTATCTGAAGTTTACTTTAACCATTCTTGCCAATGTCCCTTTGTCCAAGCATGGAATACAGGCCTTCCAAATATGTACCGACGATCCAAAATAAAGGACAAATAAAGGACAAATTGTAATGTGTGGCTTGTTTAGCACCTGTAACAGTCTTCAAGAATCAGCAATTCTGAGAAACATTTACATTACTACCCACCGGAATGAAGCAGGTTGAACAGAGGTAAATTTAACTGAAAAACTGTTATTAAAAAAAACCTGTACTGAAAGAATAATCCAAAGGGATGAAACTTTAGTCTTCTGTTATTTCAAGCTTATACTTGAATAATGAACTGAGCCGGAAAGATAACTTTAAAAAGCACAATAGGCAAAATATGGGCAACTACAGTGTCTTATGTGCACTTTCTGATGTTTGGAGAGATAAAGACAAACACGCATAGGTACATCCAAGCCATCATAACCTGCATATTTTATTTTTCTTCACCTGGTTGTGGATCAGATCTCACAAATCTGTGACTAATGTAACAAACATACCAAATCTATTTTTAAATTATCTTTATATAGAAGATTACATTGATATCATATACAGAAACAGCTGCTGGACTGTTTACATTTACACGAGAAATAAAATTATTTTTTTAAATCATGGTCAAAATTCTACTAAATTTAGAAAACGCTCATGAAAAAACTGATGGGTGCACAAAGAAATGAAATCAAGTCACCCCAACTAACAGGGCTGGCACTCGATTTTTCAACTGATCATCCAATGTATTGTGTGCCTGAATAGTACTATCAGTCTACATTAGACTGTAACATCCTTCCTGAAGGATTTGTTTTCTATAGAAACCAAGCACACTGATGAGGCATACGATACATAAGTAATGTCTGTCCATCAGGGAAGGTGACTGTTCCATTATATTTATTTCTCTAGCCAAGTAAAACCCATCCAAAGACCAACTGCAAACCTGTTGTCAATGGCAACCTTATGAATCCATACCTGGCTTGCCAGCCATGGAAAATGAAGCTGGAGGCACCTGCCCCCACAATATCTTACTTTGCTGAGCCTTTTGCTGAACCAAAGGCCTAACCTGCTTGAGACTCTCTCATCTGGAGGATTCATTTTAAAGCAAGAATATGCTAGCCTCCCCCACTCCTGAGAGGAAGGCTCTTGTTGTGTGTTTTAGGGCAGGTACGATAGTAACAGAAGAAAAGAAATAATACATGACAGGCTGTGAAGTTAAATTTCCCCAAGTTAGGCAGGTCAAAGCTTTAGGTAGAACAGTAGCTACATAATTAAGGGCCCAATCCCTTATTCACAGAAAGTAGTATATACACTAATACAAGCTGTCCCATTGAACTCCATGGAACTGCTTGTGTAAGTATTACTCACTTAACAGGAGTAAGGATTGAAAACTTGAGCTCTGATTAAGGAGGTGTTTAGAAATGTCCTATCTCTGCTGAGCTGTTCAACTAAGTGTAGGCATTTTGTAAATGATAATATTGGTAGTGCTACCCCTTAGGAATCCCCCAGTGGAATGATCATCACACATGCTGGTGCAATGCAACATACATTTCACATTAAGTATTTAAAAGAAGTATCCTGGTAATTTAACAGTTACAGAATCCTGATGTTGTTACAGCAAAAATCTGGCTCATAGCTATTAATGCTCTGGTCACTAGTATACAGAATCAGCACTGCTAGCAGCTGAAGAATCCTACTTTTTTGAGTTTAAAGAGAGGTTTGTACTTCTCCATCAGCCGGACCATGAACCTATCCCTCTTGTCACTCGCTTTCTTGTACCTGAGCAAGGCACTGCCTAAGTTACCCCAATTACATAATCGTCACTGCGACCTAAACACAAAGCAGGTCGGGTATATACAAACCTAGTAACCCTCCACCCAGGATGGCTCAACTGGGTTTCAGAGTAAGTTTAATGGCACTGTCGCAGACAAAGTCCAAAAGCTGGGCAGCCCTAGACACAACAGGCAGGTCTCCCACGCCCATTGGGACCACGGGCACATGGCAGAGACCTCAACAAAGAGCTTCCCTTCCTGCTCGAACAGCAGCGTGGGCTGCGCGCTCCAACCCATTGGGTTCTGCTAGAATTGACCACTTACGCATGCGCAATATGGGGTACCGAGACCAGTCTCCATCAGTCTCTTGGGTACCCCCCTAGGACAGCAGCGCATGCGCACCGCGAGAAACGGGGGTCTCTCTCTCTCCAGTCACCTCGATTGTACCCCAGCTCCCTCGCGTAGCGCATGCGCAAGTGCCAACCGCCACGGGGGCGGGAGATGTTCTTCCTCCTGTCGGGAACATAAATGTCTCCCCATAGGCGGAGGAAGCTTCGCGCTGGCACCCAGCCCCTCACCCAGCGAGCGGCTCGGACAACAGCGCCGAGCGCCCTCCAGCCCCTCCCCACTCGGCGGGGCGGGGATGCCGGTCGCTTCAGGCCCCCGGTCGCCGCGATGAGCGCTGCCCGCCCCGTTACTTACATGTTCCCTCTCCTCCCCCCACCGGTCACAGGCGGCACCGCTTCGTCTCCTTCACCGCCACTGCCGCTTCCTCCCCCTTACTCCTCGTCTTCACGAACAAGACAATATGGCGCCCGCTGGCGTTCACCCGGTAGTGAAATTTGCGTCACTGAGCTGACCCCTTCCTGGGCAGCGTGAACGCGCTCGGCCGCCATCTTTAATGTGGGCAATAGAGTGGCCGTGAGAGACTCCCTATCAATCGCCCTCTTTACTGAGGGGAAGCGGGCTGCAACCTCGCTTGCAGCCATCTTTAACAAGGGCAAGACCCGAGCTTCAGCCGCCGCCATCTTTAGCGAGGGCGACTGCACCGATTTCACCCTAGCACTTGGGGCGGGGAAGCCCCTGTGGCTTCAGCAGGGACCGCGGAGCTGCTGCTGGGTGACGGGAGGTACCTTGAGCTCAGACAGCGCAGGCCGCACCAACCCCTCCCGCCGCAACCACACACTGCTTTCCTACACCGTCACCACCACCCTCCTCCCAGCCTGTGCCCCACCCCCTCGCACCTCCCCTCTCTCACACACAACCCCTATCCCACCCGTCATCCCCCTACCCCCACTCCTCTACATCACAACCCCCTTCCTCCCCATACACCCCACCACCACAACCCCGGCCCTGCTCCCCAAACCCCACCACAACCCATATCCCGCCCTCCCACCTCTGCATTCCTCCCCCTCACAACCTCCTTTCCCCCTACACACCCCACCACCACAACCCATATATCACTGCAGCCATCCCTCACACCATGATCTGTACATCTGTACCATGCATTCCTCCCCCTCACAACCTCCTTTCCCCTTACACACCCCACCACCACAACCCCTGCCCTGCTCCCCAAACCCCAGCACAATCCCTCCCTGTCACAACCCACACCCTACCCCACCCCATGCTGTACCCTCCCCTTCTCCCACAACCCTCATCCTTCACACACACACTCCACCCCAACCTGTATTCCCCCTCACACACGCACATCCCACAACTTGTACCATACAGATCCGCTCCATCCCCGACCAAAATCTCTATCCTATCCTCTACTCACACACCTCATGCACCCACCCCCACCACACTGCTCCCTCCTCTATATACCCATTACCACTCTAATCCATATCCTTCTCTGAACAAACACATCTTTTGTCTGATTCCATACCCTCCCCCCTACACACACAGACCTCTTGCTACATCCTGTATCCTTCTCTATACAAAAACACATCCCTACACACACTCACAACTCATCCTCTTCTATATACACACACATCTATGTACATACCCAACTCCTACTCTTCCTACACCCAGACACCCGCAACCTATATCTTTCCCTACAGACACACACTCTCTTGCCACAACCCATGCCCATAGCCAATCCCTCATCACAACCTATACCTCCCCTACAATCTCCTCCACTGTAGTATCTTACTGATGAGCTGACCAGTTTCAAGATAAAGTCTATGTACAGAAGTGAGGTATCTAAACTTTCTGCTATTCTATGGAGCTGCAGGTTGTGATAGTCCTGTCCTGCTCCAGCAGTGCAACACTGGAAACTAACGACTACATCTAGAGTGCACAGGAAGTGGGAGGTGTAGGCACTTCCTGGAGGACTTATTCTACATCCCATCTTTCTGTATTTAACTAAAACATTATTAAATTAAACAAACTATAAATGATAAATACAATAACTGACAACAATCCTTCAAGTTGCTTAAACACAACCATGTCTTGATCAGTCGTTAGGGCATTTCAGCAGTCTTCCCGGGATGCTGTATTGCAAACCATCTTTAGAAAAGGCCTTGTTTGTAAGAAACTGTTCAGTCTCATGAAATAATGGGAGCAGTTTGTGAAATGTTTTCACCTTGTGCATCTGCTCTCGCTTCTCTTATCTTGGCTAAGGTGTCAGGTATCTCAAGCATATTCCTGTGTAAGATTTTGCCTTCATCTATGATCAATGAGTATGAGTGAGGTGACTCCTTTTTGATCACTATAGCTTTGACTGGCCAGTACTCATCTTGCCAAATTCTCACCAGAGATTTTGTTTTTTAACTGTGGAAGATGTCTTACTCCTTTATTGTAATATTTTGTCTGATTGTACTTTTCCAGTCTTTTTCTCACTTTCACAGTCTCCTTAGTCAGACTTTGTTTTTTGTCCCATATCTGGTAATCAAATATTTATACTTCTGTTGTAGAGGAGTTCCACATTATAGCTCTATAGTTGAGTAGTGCCACAAATGGTGGTTCTTTACATCCATTGCTTTTTTGAGCAAGTTCTTCACTATACATGCCACCCTGGTACTGCAAATAGCAGTGTGGGGGCTGACTGTGCTGTAGTGGTTAGTGCCAAAGTAACTGGTGTTGAATGAGTCATTGGTACTGCAGACTTGGTACCAGAGGCAATAAGTTTTGATCCATGAGACATGCTAAGAGTCGGATACCATGCTTCCTTTGGGCTACAGCAGTACCCTATTCAGGCTGTGAAATCCCCTTAGACTGCGAATGAAGAAGCGATTTCATTCTCTGTATGCTTGGGTCAACTAACTGGGATATATCCCAATGCTTTCTAAAGGAGTCATGCTCCTTTCTTACCTCTATCAGAAGTTTTAAAGTTTTAGCTGATGATCCCATAGCCCTGTGAGAGTCTATAGTCAGGGCCATCTTAGAGAACGGAGCTTAGGAGCTAAGGTTGATCGGGGGTTTACCGGGGCACTTCTAGACTCAAACTGAGTTAGTCCAGGGAGGTCTTGCTTGCCTGGGTCTGAGGAAGGTCAAAGCCTGGTCCAAGAGAAAAAGTTTGAAGCGAGCCTCTCTTACCTTCTGGATCCTTTGTGAACGGAACCTAGAAATGGTACATTTATCAGGGGTGTGTCCGTCCTTGAGGCAAAAAAGGCATCTTGTATGACCATCATTAAGCAGCACAGGAGGGACAGTTTTTGGACCCGGAAGACTTAGGTTCAGTCATGACTAAGTCCCAGTACCAGGAGAAATAACTTCTCTCCAAAAATATCAATTATGTTAATGGGCCAAAATTACACTGACTACACATTAAAAACTCCTAATCTTAACACTATTTACAAATATCTATAATAAGTGGTTTAGAAAGTGTGCGGAGATGCAGACACTGTTGGGGTTCTGTCTCTCAGCCATGGCAGTAAGAAGGAACTGGGGGGCAGTTGGGCCCGCTCCATCCTTTATTCCCTTGGCATGAGGACATTCAGGGTGCATCCATGTCTCCAACAGAAACTGCTGGCCAAAAGATTCGAATCCTGAGCACACGGGATACATGTGCACCAGGTGTGGAATATATATGGACAGGCACTCAAAGAATCTTAAGTTATAAGACATTTACAGTAAGTTCGAATTGTCTAATATTCTAATTCTCATTTTCTTTCAACTTACATATTAATTCCTCCCCCTCCCCCATAAAGGACTCATTTAGTAGGTATATTCAGTCGGGGTTATAGATAGCACTAATGTGATAACACCTTTAACAGCTGGTACCCTGCCTAAGGTAGACTCTTCATCCTTCCTGTCAGGCACACATTTATTATAACTGACACTGCCTGTTGGAAAGCAAGGTAACACTTGGGTGTGAGGTCATGAGATGGTTATACTCTCAATTGTGACATCAGAGCTGTGCAATACCTCTTTCAAAATGCTTCTTTTGCAGAGGACCCACAGAAATTTCTGCACAACTTAAGATTCATGTGTGGTGAGGGTGGAAGTAGGTATGGCTGGAGCAGTGATTGAGATGGATAATTTTTTTAATTAGATCTGTAAAAGTCTTTACTGAATTTATTTGAAATAGACCAGATTCTAGTTGTCAAAGACTTAACTCTGAAATTTGAAAGCATGCAATTAAAAATACCCTACATGGGTGTATTAAAATCATCCTTTATAAATGGGCCCTGTTAGGGCCTGATTTTGTACCCAATGGCAATGGTCCCGTTGATTTCAGTGATGCAAAATCAGACACTCGGTAGTCAACATGGTGCTTACCATTGTGAATAGTCTCATTTATTTCAATGGTGTACACCATGATGACTTAGCATTGGGGAGGTGGGCAGGAATATCTACGAATATTTGAAGTGAACACTGAGGAGAAAAATATTTATACAACAAAGTGCAACTAGCAGTTTTATTAATAGTATAATAAAATAGTGAAATTAGTGTTATAATAGTGAGATATAATTAAGAAAGGAAATATTTAAGATGAATATTAGCAGAAACTTTCTGATCTATAAGGTTGTAAAATAGTCTCCCGTGAGAAGTGGTGGAGGTACATTATTTGGCATTAGACTTGACAAAAGATAAATGTACACAATGAACAAAAAACGGTTACTATCTTTCTGTAACTGTTGTTCTTGGAGATGTGTTACACGTGTCCATTCCAATATAGGCGTGTGCATGCTCCGAGCACAGTGGCTGGAAATTTTCCCCATAGTGGTATCCGTTGGGTCAGCTCTGGCGCCCTCTGGTGCTGCACACTCAAAGCACCAATATAAAGGGCCCACCTGACCCTGTGCCCCCTCGATTCCTTCTTTCCAGCCAACACTGACAGAGGGGTAGAAGGGTGGGTTTGGAATGGAGATGTGCAACACATCTCAAATAACAACATTCTCCTGGGGGGAATTCTGTGCCAAAAAATAAACATTCTGCACAAAATATTTTAATATTCTGCAAAATTCAGCATATTTTATTTGCCAAAATAACACAATATAATCACACCAGTTTCAATTATTTTGGTAATTTATTTCAAAATACCTGTCAGCAAGTATGTCTGTAACATAGAGACAACAAAAAAGATTCAGGAAATGTTTTTTACAAATAGATTCCTTACTAGGTATATTGATACAGAGTAATAATTCTTTTACACTACAATACAGTATCGTATTTCCCGCACCCCTCAGAAGCATGCAAAGGCTTGGGGGAGTCAGGGATAATGGAGGAGCTCAGGGAGAGGGAAGTCATTGCTGGGAAGGAGCCTGGGAGTGAACTTGGAGGATTGTTGGGAAAAATATGGAAAAATATGGAACAGGGTTTTTTTGGGGGGTGGGGGGAGGAAGGCAGAGAGGGTTGTTAGGGAGCTTCCCCCATGCAGACCCTGGCAGACCCCTAGCCTCTCCCATTCAGTCAGGCACATCTGCCCCTGTCCCCATGTGTTTGTGTGCCCCCACACAGGCACCTCCCTTTCCCTATGTGACCCTGCACTCCCTCCCCCATCCCTTGTGTCTCCACTCCCATTCAGCCCCTGCGCCAGTGGCGGATTAATAATTTTGCCGCCCCTAGGCCGGGAAATAATTACCGCCCTGACTCCGCCCTTTTCCCACCCCCATTCCAACCCCCTCCCCAAAGTCCCTGCCCCAACTCGGCCCCCTCCCTTCCCCTATTGGATCCCTTCCCCAAATCCCCGCCCCTGGCCCCGCCTCTTCCCCCAGCGCGTGGCGTTGCCCCTCCTCTCTCCTCCCTCCCTGCCCCGCAAAACAGCTGTTTCGCGGTGCAAGCGCTGGGAGGGGAGAGAAACAGGACGCCGCAGCGCGCTTGCAGGGGAGGCGGAGGTGAGCTGGAGCAGGGGGGCGGGGCGCGGAGGGGAGCTTCCGCCCCTGAAAATTTGCTGGCCTAGGCCTAGGCCTTGTCGGCCTAGGCAATAATACGGCGCTGCCCTGCGCCAGTCTGTCCTCTCCCATTAGCCCTTATGAGCCCGTTTGACCCCCCAGCAGCCCCATGCTGTCTGTCTCCTCATATCACTTTACCCCTCCCTCCACCGCGTGGCTGGTATCAGGGAAGAGGGAAGATCCCTGCTAGCCAAATGCGAAAAGCTCAGCACCAATGCTCCCTCCCCTCCCTCCCTGCTTGGCTAACTACAGGGAAGGATTTCTTTTCAGCCACAGGCAAACAGCCCAGTAGGAACGGCCACCTCTGTCCCCTTAATTAAATTCCCATATTTCAACCAGGTTACCATGACCGATATCACTCTCCTGAGGATAACACAGCGAGATAAAGAACGGATGTTGCTTGAATGCCAGCAAACACCGGGACCATACGCTGCCAGGCTTTGTCATGCAATGATACCAGATTACTTGCTACTAGCATGGTGTGGTCAAGTGTCCTACCATGGAGGATGGAATAAGACTGCCCTGCCCAGAAACCTTCTGCAAAGGCTTTTGGAGTACCTCCAGGAGAGCTTCATGGAGATGTCCCTGGAGGATTTCCGCTCCATCCGCAGACACATTAACAGACTTTTCTAGTAGCTGTACTGGCCGCGAATGCATCCCAAGTCCTCAGGGCAAATTAATCATTAAAAAACACTTGCTTTTAAACCATGTTTAATATTTACAAAGGTACACTCACCAGAGGTCCCTTCCATGGCTTCATGGTCCGGGATACCTCCTTGGGAAGGTTGGGAGGGTATTTCAGTCAGGCTGAGAAAAAGATCCTGGCTGTTGGGGAGAATGGAGTGCTGTGTGCTCTCCGAAAGCTTGTCCTTCTCCTCCTCCTCCTCCTCCTCATCTTCCCCGTCTGCAAAATCCTCAGGCATGGCTGAGAGTACACCGTCCTTGGAATCCACGGTCAGGGGTGGGGTAGTGGTGGCGGCCCCCCCCCTAGAATTGCATGCAGCTCAGCGTAGAAGCGGCATGTCTGCGGCTGTGCCCTGGACCTTCTGTTCGCTTCTTTGGTTTTCTGGTACGCTTGTCTGAGCTCCTTAACTTTCGCGCGGCACTGACATGAGTCCCTGTTGTGGCCTCTCTCCATCATGCCCTTGGAGATTTTTTCAAATATTTTGGCATTTTGTCTTCTGGAACGTAGTTCTGCTAGCACGGAATCATCTCCCCATATAGCGATCAGATCCAGTACCTCCCGTACGGTGCATGCTGGTGCTCTTTTTCGATTCTCGGACTGCATGGTTACCTGTGCTGATGAGCTCTGCGTAGTCACCTGTGCTCTCCACGATGGGCAAACAGGAAATGAAATTCAGAAGTTCGCAGGGCTTGTCCTGTCTATCTGGCCAGAGCATCCGAGTTCAGATTGCTGTCCGGAGCGGTCACAATGATGCACTGTGGGATAGCTCCCGGAGGCCAATATCGTCGAATTGCATCCACACTAACCCTAATTCGAACCAGCAATGTCGATTTCAGCGCTACTCCCCTCGTTGGGGAGGAGTACAGAAATAGATTTTAAGAGCCCTTTATGTCGAAGTAAATGGCTTCGTTGTGTGGACGGGTGCAGGGTTAATTCAATTTAACGCTACTAAATTCGACCTAAACTCATAGTGTAGATCAGGCCTAAGCTGCAAACCCCCTCCCCCCCAAGGTATCTTTGCCAAGTCATAGCATGCACCCGACACTGACACACCGCAAGGACTGGGCCTGCCCCAGAACACCCAGGGCTCTGCCCCTCCGTGCCAGGTGCACCAGGTGTGGACAGACAGACTCAGCAAGGCAGGATCCAAGTGTGGAGAGGATCCAGGTGTGGGTTGAGAAGGTTCTGTGTGGGGAAATCTGGGTGTGGGCAGCTCAGTGGGGGATCTGAGTGCAGGGGGGATCTGGATGCACAGGGGCTTGTTGGAAGGTTATGGGTGCAAAGGTAATGGGACTCTGCAGGGTGGTCCAGGTGAAGGTGGTTGAGGCTCAGTAGGGTGGGTGGAGTAAGGCTTGGCAGGAGGGTCTGGGTATGAGGGGGTCTGGATACACGGGGGTTGGGCGGATGTGGGAACAGCTCCCTGTACAGTGATCCCTTCTCCTGCAGCTGAGGAGTGATGGGTGCAGGAGGGGGGGCGGTTGGCAGAGCTTGCAGCCAGGGGGAGAAATCTGGGTGTGGGTCTGACACAGATGCTGTGCAGGGGGAAAAGGAAGTCCCATCCTCTCTAGCCCAGTCGGGACTATCAGCCGAGCCCAGTGCAGGGTCAGAGCCACCAGCCGTGTCTTCCCCAGTCCCACCCCCTGTCCACAGTGATTTACCTCTCTGACGGCTGCCCTGGGCACCCAAAACATACTGCTGGGGAGAGTTGCATGACCGCTCTTATGGCTTCCCTTTTCTTCCCCCATCAGAAAGTCATTTTTCTGCAGGGAAGCAAAGAAATCTGTGGGGTACACAAATTCTACGCATGCGCAGTGGCACAGAATTCCCCCAGGAATAGCACATAGAGCTCATTGCAATTTCAGGTTACACAATTCAGAAACCAGAGTTTAATACAACTGTAAACAATGGGGTTATAAATATGCACTATGATTTCATGTAAGAGTCTCCAAAAATAAATGTAATCAAAATAAATGCTTTCATAAGCAGGATGTGCAGTAATTTTTCTTTAAAAAACAATATTTTGTATTACAAACATAATGGAATAAAAATATGAAGTTGCAATAAATGGAAGAAACATTCTTAATTAGAATATATTATTGTATTTCTGTTCTATTATCAATACTTATTTCCATTGACAATTTATATACAAGTTGTCATCCCAAGTGTAAAAATACAGTTATAATTAGGCTAATTTATTGCATGTACAAAGTAAATTCTTAGTTTTTGTTTTTTTTTTTCTTCAAAATATTGTGCAAAGAAAATAATTGCTCTTACAGGGACACCATCAATTTAAAAATTACACTGCTTTCTGAACATGGTCTTATCTACTATTGTAACAATTGCCACCTAAAATTACTATAATTGAAAAAAAGTAGAGATTTTTTTGTTTATTTTGTCACTTAACAGCACTTTCAGTTTCCCATTGTTTGTCTGAGTCTTTTACACAGCAACAGGGGAAAGAATTTTTTTTTTTTAAACGTGTGAAAATGTCATTGCAAAACCACAAAAATAGACAGGGAGATTCAGATGCAGTAACAAACTACTTAACCACATCTTAAAAGCTGTTTAGATTGCAACTTGATATTGTCCCTTTTGTATAGATTTATAAAACTATGTACAAACTTAGATATGGCAAGAAGCATGTCTAGAAATCAACTACCAGCTGGTGAAAAATGTATTTCACAGCTACTGCTATATCAACAAAAAGCTGTTTCATGAGACCATTGCACAACTGCGTGGTAAATTGTTAAATATCCAAACACCTGTTTTCTAATCTTTACATTTGCTGTAGGTCTCCTCCATCTGCCCTCCCCATCCTCTACACATCATTCCAGGTGGGATTTCCTTTTCAGAAATAAGTTTTTAATAGTTTCAACAGTTTAGTTTCTGTTGTTAAAATCTTATTTGAGCAATTAGAGTTTTTTTCTCTAGTAGACATAGGCACATTAACCGCTTTAGCATTTAAAATGTCAGTTTGTAGTATTATTTGAATATAAAGTCCATAGGAGAAGAAAATGATGACAAAGATATACAAGACATCTCAAACTTCTGATGACTTCATAAAACATTGTTATACTTGCCAACATTTGAAATCCACAAACAGGGACATTTGGGAAGAAAAAAATAGGTTTACTTTATGGGAAAAAAACAGGATTAAAAATTCTGGAGGTAGTCAGTGGTAACCAATTTTTGCAAAATATAGGGACTGTATCCCTGTTTAGAAGGTAGTTACCATGCACACACAGTCAGACCTGCCAGCAGTCCCATTTTGGGCAGAACTTTTTGCCTGTCCCACATGCTGGGATTCCTCCACACCATCAAGTTCCTGCAGCTGGCCAGCAAAAGAGTTGCTCAGTGGCCATTATTTGCTTCTCTATCTTCTCAGGCCTTTCTGCAACCCATATTGCATTCCACAGAAAGGCAGTATGAGTAGCAGGTCTGTAAGTTGAGCACCCTATCAAAGGCTCCAGTAGATCAAGAAATTTGGATGGTAGTGAGAAGAGATAAAAGAGGGGTGACTGACAGACAAATTCCAGAGGCTGGGAGAACAGCAGGGATAACCAAAAGTAGGGGTAAGGGGGGGAAACATTGGTGTCAGAGTGAGAGGAGGAGGAGACATCGCAAGGAGGAATGGGAAAGGGTAAGATGGGACAGATGGAAGAGGACTGTTCCCCTACAAAGACTGCAGAGGAATCCTGCCCCTGACAAAACCAGGTGCAGTAGCAGGCTATATTTCCTCTTGTATCTGCAAGAATATAACAGTAAGGCATAGTTATGATCTACCCTTGAAAGTTTGGTTACATGGAGGAGGACCATAGGCCCTGGAGGGAGACTTCATTATTTTGGAAAAGTATATAGGTGTGGGAACTTGGGGTGCAGAAGCACCCCTTGGCTTGAAGTAGTAATAACCCAAATACATGGTTTCTACCTTCAGAACCCCCCACTATAAAAATTGTTCTAGGATGCTTATCCAAATGCTGAATCTTTGGGGGCAACCTCATGAGACAGCACAAAGTGGTAGGTCGGAAAAGGCAGGAGCATTTTCACACTAGCCTAACTAACATGCAACAGAATGCACACAGAATCCTGAGGCAGCTGGAGGAACCTAGTAGCTCCCAGATTATCCAGTTTATCTGAAAAAAATGTCCTTAGAAAAATGTTTCAAATCTTAGCAAGTATGGGATACTACGTGACTAGAACCTTTGGAAGTCTGTGTCATCTTCTCTCTCAATTCCTGATGCAGAACGTGTATAGCTGTGGAGCTATTAATAGACTTTTGTTTGGAGTAAGAAACAGAGTAAGGTTTACTGTGGGAAAACTATTGCCCTAAGTAGTTAAAAAGTTACTGAAGGAGGCATAAGGCTTGAAGTCTGTGGCTTCAGTCTGTGGTCTCATTTTACCAAAATAAATTCTCCATATAAAGCTATAAATCCATTGCAGAGTATGTTTTCTGAAGTTTCAAATTAATTTTTGCTCCATATTTGCTGTAGCTTCTGCCACACACTGCTAGTGTTTTTTGTGTTTTAGCTCATGTCGCTTTTATTGCCAATACCAGAACTCCAGCAGGGAGAGTAATAAGCATCTTGGATAGATGTACTACTTATATTAGGATTAGATTCTGTTTTCACATCATTTCACTTTATTTTTTTGCATCTTTCTTGCTGACAAGCCTATAAAGCAGCATAAAAGCAAGGAAATGTGTGCCTGAGCCCGAATGGGCAAGTTGTCCCTCTTCTGCCACGGCTGCAGCAGGATCGCTGACAGAAGAACCCAGGCATTTCTACTGCCCTGGGGACAGAATTTAGACAGGCCACCCCGTGGGTGCAAACTGATTGGAGAGGAGCAGAGGCCAGCTCTGTGAGGACTCCATGACCTCATGCAAAGTGATCTCCTTGGGGCTGACTGGGGCCAAGAAAATCTCTGCTGTTGGATCCTTCAGTCTTGCATCCCACAGAATAGTGCTAGGCTGAACATCTGGCCAGTTAACAGAGATTTATGTACGTAAATTCAGTCGTTCTAATACTGGACCATTGGTGTTCTGTGGAGCAGATTCTGTCACAGTGGTGAAACTTCTCTGTCAGCATTCCGGTGACGTGTTTTGTTTGTTGAGAGTCACATCCACATTAATCTTATGAGTTTCAACTAACTACACAGAAACAGAAGGGGGGAAAAAAAAAAAAAAAAAAAAAAAAAAAAGAGAGAAAAGAACACCTCTCTGCACCCTGTGTGGCTTTATCTAGATTAGGAAAAGAGGTCAAGGTAACTAATATGTTAGTTAACTCCAACCTCCCCATGACCTTTTCCCTAGTGTAGACCAAGGTCAAGACTTTTTACCTCACTTAGGTAGTTGAGGTTGACCCTTAGGCTCCCACAAGGCTTGACCGAGACCAGCTAAACTGAGGTAAGAGGCATTAATTTGAATCTACTCTGGGGGAAATGTCTGGGTTAGCCAACATATATTAGCTAACCCTGCTGTAACCTCAACTTCTTCTAAGCAAAGGTATGACCAACTAGCTGCAACTAGCCATTAGCTCCCCTGTATCTGCTATAGAGCCCACAGGCTCTAAGACATTTATGCTTGCTTACCTCCTGCCCTCCCACATTGGAGTTTTGCCAGGTGGAGCTACATGGCAGCATGTGCTGCCATGGAACACTGTGCTGCAGCATGTGGAATATGGAGTCCCCCTGTGCAGCCTCTGCTCCTTACTTCTGAGCTAGTTAACTATGGTAGCTCCTGCCGCTTTTCACACCTTGAATCCCTGGGGTAAGAGGTGGGATTTGGCTATCAGTAAGCTGCAGGCTGCTTTAATTGCAGCACTGGAAGTTCAGAGTTCTGCAGTAGGGAATGCTGGGGTAAGGAGGACTGGCACTTAATTTTCACCATGAAACTAAATGTTTCTACTGTTGAAACAGTAAACAGAAACAAACACAAAGCTTTTTATTTACCAAATAAATCGGCAGTTGTGACAGATGGGTTGCAAGCTAAACAGAAATTAGTTATGAGTTAAGCTAACTTCAATAAATTATCAGATTACCTAAAAATTAAAATAGCCCATTTAATTATAAGGCCGAAGACTGACAGAAATGATAGTCTACTACATTTTGGACAGAAATAATGGGGCTGACAAGAAAAATAAGTGCTGACATTATGGCAGACACAATACCCTAGGCAGCTACAGTATTAGGGACAAATTCTGCCAATGGACCTCCTCACCTTCTCCACTGACATCAAAGGTTGTTGCTTGTACCTATTTGAGGGCAGAATTTGTCATCTACTGTCCAACTCTCACACACTGCAAAAATAATTTGTCATTTATTACTTCTGTGAGAAAAGGAATCAGCAACAGACGAACAAATTTGTTTTTAGAACCAATAATTAGTAATAGAATTACCCAGTTGTGCTTGAATAACTCTGTATATATATACACAAGCTCACTATGTACTGTACATGTGTAATCACAACCAATGTATAGCAGTTTTGAGTTTTTACTAAAATACAGAACTATTTGAATAAATACAATGGCTATATATTAAATCAGTAGACTTACAGCAAGGTTATTCCACAGGTACTAAGAGGGTAGAAAATTCCTATAATAATGCCATTCAGAGATGGCTCAGAGCAAATGTATCAAACCTAACTGGGTTTTTGAGAGAATCCAAACCCTAAATATTCTATTTGCCATCAGGAAGCATGAACTGGTAGATGCTATATTTTTAAGTTTTCCCAGTAGTACATCAGGAAATGACACTGCAGCATTAGCCAATCAATGTTGTCCAATGCCATCATTCCATTCCGAAAGCACTGCTTTCCAGATAAGAAGTCTGGAAATATACCATGATGCAAATTTGTTTGTAGAAATCTTACGACAAAATATCTAACCCAGCAATTTGTATGATCTGAACTAAATCCCACAGAAGATGAGTAATTTTGCATTATTATTGTCCATCGGGATTCCAGGCACTTAACATTACCAATGTCATTTTCATTCTTAACTGGTTTAAAATCATGGGTGAGATCCTGCCTCCACTGAATTCAATGGCAAAACTCCCATTGACTTCAACAGGGCCAGGATTTCATCCTGTGTGTCATTTACTCTCTCTTTCGCTGATACAGGGAGTTCAGGAATTTTAATGTTTGGCAAAATGTACATTTTTAAGCTAGTGTTGGGGTGTTGATAATCAGCTTGATTGAAGTTCAGGGTCAAAGTATGGTATGTTTTCTATTAAAGGGCAGATTAAGGCACAATATTTACAGGTACTGCAACCACTGCAGCATTTAAGTAAGATAGACTAAATAACCATTACCATTTTTCAAATTAAACCAGTAAACACTCTTACAATATTCTTTCATAAAACAGCAGATAAGCTTGTGAATTTAGTACTCTTGATTCTGGAACCATCTGTACATGGACATCACTAACATACACCCACTGTCCTGCTGATGCTCCCACAGTTTCCTTTAAACCTGAAATGCAAATGCAAAGAGTTACTATTCACCGGCTTATACCTTTACCATCAAATGACACACTGGTGCTTCACAGAAGAGGTGGGAAAATACCTTTGAACACATCAGTTATTCATGATTTATAAACAAATATTACATATGTTTCTATCTTAAATTTACACTGAATAAGTTGAAGTTTTTTGTTTTGTTTTTTACTTTGTAACGAAATAAATGTGTATTGGAAAAATGTCATAATGGGAGGAGCAGGTAAAAGGTAATATTTATATAGAATATGACCATTGTTTTATGTCATTCACAAAAATGGTATTTACACTGGATAACCGTCATATCTTTTTTTTTTTTTTTGCCCTGTCTTTTCTCAAAAAGCAGCTTGTCCTCCATTGCGGTTTTTCTGAATTACATTGATAATGTCTAGTACACAGGATCAATTCTGAGACGGAAAAAGGAATATTTCAGCAGTTATTTAATAGCAATTTAAAAACACTACAAGGATCCACTGGGCTCCCGTGAACTTTCAAAGAGAACCAAGTGACTAGTGGAGACTTAAGTTTTTTAGATTGGCTTCTAATATAAAATGATCGCTAGCAAGGACTGGCAGTTTTTTTTCTAAAATGAAAAAAAGGTACAGACTGACACCCCCCACCCGCCCAATTCTCCTACCCAATAATCACCCAGCCATTATTTGGCAGAGCTCCTGGCATCTTCTACTTCCCTCCATTATTTCATAGGATGCCACTTCGAACTCCAGTAGAGTCACCAGGAGAAATTTTCAATCCTCCATAAAATAGTATTTCTTACTTTTCACACTAAACCAGAGTATTTGGTATTTTTTGCATACTGACACTGTGCCTAGCATAGTATAAGACTCAAAATGGAACAGCTTCTGTTTCAGATAACTTTCAATCTAAGAGACACAGAAGAGACAAGAACCCCAGAGAAGGAAATAACTTGTTTTAAAAACTGTTACTGACTCACTTCTTAAAGGCACTGGGAAAGAAGTGAGCCTTTAGGAGAGACTTCAGTGAAGACAGGAAGATGACTTGGTATTCCACAGGTAGAGAGTAGGTGGCATAGAAATTAGTGTTTATATATTGGGTTTACTAAAACAAAAATTAACAACTCGTGTGGCACTGCAAATTATGAGAAGATTCAAGGCCAAAGTGTTTACTCAATATCAGTACAGTGACTGGATGAGTGGTACCAATGATCAATTTTGTTTCCTTACAAAGGGAGAAGTGTTTGTCGGACATACCTTGAACATTTTTATTGCTAGCAATGTGCTCCAATAATTTCTTGGAAGGTATTCTGACTTTGACATATGCTGCATAGTGACCGCCTCGCATTGAGCCACTGTGCTCCACTATTCCATAAAGAGTGTACAGAACTCTTGCTCCATCTGTAACATTCTTATTCACAAAATCACAGAAAATAAAGATGAATTGTATCATTTCATAGTGGATTTTTACAATATATATGTTAACACATTTCAAATATTACAACAATAAAGGGAGCAAATAGGTGATAAGTACTGTAGTTTGTTAAGTATGTTTTGCAATGCTGAAGTAACTTGAGAAAGAAGAGAAGACTATGTTATTCAGAGTTCAATAACTAAATCCAGTTTTGTTGGAAGCACTGATAATTAGCTGTAATGCTACTGTGTTCATTTTAAAACATTAAGTGGGACAGATCCTCCTCAACTGATTTCAATGGAGCTATGCCAGTTTACACCAGTTAAAGAACTGATCCTTGATTACTGCTTGAACACATTCATTTGTAATTTCTTTGGGGTGAAAATCAGAGTTTAACTTGTATCCATAGCTGCAAAAGTTACACTACAATAAATTAATGCTTTAAAATAAAGACTCTAAAATGTATTCTTAATATACTGTACCTTGCAGGAAGCGGAACAAAATGGTGCTAAGTCTAAAATCAGTGGGAAATCCACATGTCTATTTACTTTCCGTAGACTCAAACCAGCCTTCAAGAGAAAATAAGAGTATGAAAGAAACATTTTTACATAGCTGCCTTTTAAATCTAACTGTATTGCTTCAGTACTAAAATAATCTAAGACAAAACAGAATACAAAATCTGTAATGAATGTGGATAAAACACATTTTCTATTCATCTCTTCAACATTACATAAAAAAAAAAAAAACCTATGGTACAGAAACGTTATTTTGATTTCCTGTGCAACCTGAATTCTGCCCCTTTGTGTGACCATTCTGTGCAATGGAGACAGGGTACCACAGAAAAAGTAGAATGTGAATAAATGGTATTTATTCTTAAACACCATCATACTGCATGTACACAAGGGGACAGAATTAAGGTTGCACAGGAAACAATAAATCTGGAATTTCTTAACTTTTAACTGTTAATTTGGTTGCAAAGTCAAGCATTCTATTAACATTTTAATGCAATTTCCTACGTTTTTTATTTTTAAAAGTTAAAAAGAAATAACATTGTATTATATACAATTGTACCAACTCTCTATCACACATCAGCCAGCGTTCAGTTATTTTTGCATATTGCCAAAATTTTCCTGAAGAATGACAATTTTCAAGAATTTCTCTCTCAGCAACACTTGAACAGAATTTCACTGGACGAAAAAAAGGCACTACATTCCCTTGGATCCAGAGCTTTTGAGGTAAAATTTGAAATATGATGGATGGCAAAAATGTGACATGGGAATATCTAAAGCCAAAAGATTTGGAAGAGCAATGGAAGTATTTGTACATACTAAGGGGAGGAAAGTCAGCTAATGTTTAGATTTAGTTATGATGGGAACAATCTGAATATGAGTACTCTGAACTGTATCTTTTGGAGTTTGGGATTTGATGTAATCACCCTTGATGTGACTAATGAACAAGAATTGGCTAATACTCATGTGGGATGGAATGAGTCAATGGCTCTTAAATTATGAGAATATGGTGTAACGGCAAATCCTTCCATAATGATAAGATTGAGCTGCTTTAGGAAAATTAATGGGGGAATATATTTTCGGGGATATGGTTGTTTATTTATGTTTATTAATCAGATACCAGTAAACAAGATTGCACCAAGAATCAAGGCAGACAAGCACCCATATAGGAGGGGAGAAGTAATCGAAGCCCCAACTATTGTGGATCAAACAATCTGGTTGGAAGGAGCGCAAGTAAACGTAAGTGCACAACATTCGGAGTGTATGCCATATGCCTTGCTTCTATTACAAGTGTGGCAACAACAATAGGGAGACGGGACTATACAAAATGAGAGGTATGGGGGACTATACTGTAGGTAGTATTAGTGCTGGAGCTTTAAACTCATTTGATATTGAGACGTTACAAGGGAAAATGTCAGCTTTGAGTAAGATTTTGGGGGTTATACACACACGACACAAAATTTTGGTGCATTATCAGAACAAGTAATAAGAACTGTGGAACTCCAATTGAAACAAGCCCAAGCCTTGAAAACGTCTCTAAATGTAAATCTGTTTGGTGTGTCTGAGATTGACAATAAAACTGTACAGATGCAAACTTATGGGATACAATACATAGAGAGAATGGTTAATCTGTTAAGTAATGGGCAATGGCCTTTTGAGTGGTTCAAAGAGCCTCATATATGGAATCAACGAATTGCAGGATGGAAGAAATATATGGAGTTTAATTGGAATCAAGCCACTCTGAGGGGAGACTGGAAAAGCAGAATGCTGTTACACAACACAGGGAAGCAAAGAAAAGCACCAATGGCCTGGGTGTGGCCAAAAATTATTAATGAAGAGTTATGGTCATCCCGTAGGGAGACCTCTATTGCGAGTCTAATATTTCCAAAACAAAATTTGTGGGATTTGCAAGAGATTTTGATAAAATTTGGTTTTGTTCTAATTTGTAATGAAACCAAATTCCAAAATACCGATACTTCTCAAGAACTGAGAATCCTGAGTTTTGGCCAGCTCTGCCTCCCCTTAACCCAGTTTCCATCTTTCACACATGGGGCTCCCCCAACATCTCCAACCTGGCTTTTCCTGTGGTCTACTGAGGGAAGTGAGGCATCTCCCAAAACTGTCTCCCCCATTCATCGAATGAACCAACAATATGCCCCAAGTGGGATCTGAATTAATAGATGCAGTATTAGCAGCTAGTGCTCAAACCCACAGCCCTATGCTGCAGACTGCTGTCTCTCTTCAGCAGTCAACTAACATGGCCAGAATAACATGGCAGTAGCCAGGAGGCTGCTGCCACTGTACCTTCTTTCTTAAATAAGAGGGAAAAAAACAGCAGTCCTACGAAAAACCCTTAGCATACCCCCGTGTGAAAGCCACTTCTGTACATCTCTACTAGGTACAGACAGTCTGTTACAACAAGTTCTTTCAATGAGTGAATTTTAAAAGAACAGATTTTTTTACTTTTACCTGGTGGAATCTTTTCAGATGGAGAACAAGAATGGCAGGAACCGCAGAAATCAGCAGTTGCTTCCGGGCATTAGTGTATAAGCCATCGGTTTTCTTTTCTGTGCAGCACATAGTAGAAGAATTATAAAACAATTCAATAATTTATAAATATCAAAGTGATCACACAGAATATTTAAAACTATTGAAAGGCACGTGCACAGAGAGAAATCTAGTTTCTAATGTTCTTTTTTTAATCAGTTCAACATGTTTCACTGTTTACAGCCAGCAAAAATACTTTCTGTATGTGATACTCACTTAGTGAATTTAGGAACATAACACCAAGAAAACAAGTGGAATTTCTGGTGGGAATGGCAGTGAAAGGAAGAACATTTTCTGTTTTGTATTATTTTAATACATGACCTTACCCACTCTTGGCCACTATTATGATCTCTCATCACACAAATTAGCAAAGAAACACCATTCACCTCTGTTCTATAGATCAGCAATCAATGGCTCAGACACTTGCTCAGAAGAGACACTGACATGTCAGTGGTAAAAGCTGAGCATTTTAATACTGGTCTTGAATTTAGTTCTTATATTCATAAATACTGGTGTTGACAAGACTAAGGTTCTGATTCTACAGCAGGATCAAAATGGTTGGACTCTTATGTGCCTATTCAGCAGGATGCTGGGAGGGACAAAGGTCCACATGTCCAAGTCTAAGTTTATAATCTGAGATACTGTAACCTTCCCTTGATTCATCCCAATCTTCTCACTTGAGAATTACTTAAAACTATTTTACCAGTTCTGAAAGTGTAAATCACACTTAAAATAACAAGCTGTGTGAAGATCCTGTTTGATTACACCAATGTAAAATTCCGGGGTGCAATCCAGAAACAGTGAGAGGTTGTGCAACTACCTGCCCGGTAACCCAGAGTGCCTTAAATGCCCTGTTGCTGTGGTTCACTGCCCAACAGGGTGCTGGAACAATTTGTATAGTGGGGGTACTGTTAGCCATTGAACCAAACTGTAAACCCTGTATATGATGGAAACTACTTCAAGCAAGGGCTGCAGCAAGACCCCTAGCAACTATGCTGCCCAGACAACAAAAGCCAGCATACAAGCCACACAAGCCAGCACTGAGTGTCTGTGCACTCTGTAGCTCTGGTTCAGTGCTCTGACCCCAGCAGCCTACCTACAGCACAACAGTTTCACCCTGAGCTCCAACACAGCGAGCAGATGGTAACCAAGGGTGGTGGAGACCAGGGTAAAACTGTTGTGCTATAGGCAGGCTGCTGGGGTCAGAGCATTGAACCAGAACTCCATAGCACACAAACACTCAGTGCAGACTTGTATGCTGGCTGTTGGTATCTGGGCAGTGAACCACAACAGCAGACCATTTAAGGCACTCAGGGTTACCGTGCAGGCTGTGACATAACTTCTCTCTGGTCTGGATTGCACCCCAAAATGTCACAGTCTTACATAGAACAGTCCTGTTAATATACCCAGAATGATATTAGCTTTTTCCTGAACCCCTCGATCCTTTTCAGTAGCAATACTGCCGAGTCAGTTATTCCCCATTTGGTCGTTGTACATTTGTTTTTTTCCCTTCCTAAGTGAAGCATTTTACACTTTTTATTGAATTTTATCTTGTTGATTTCAGACTTCATTCTACAATTTTCAAGGTTGTTTTGAATTCTAATCCTGACCAAAGTGCTAGCAACCCCTCCCCACTTCATGTCATCCACAATTTTATATGCATACTCTCCACTCCATTATCCAAGTCATTACTGAAAATATTGCATAGTACTGGACCCAGGGCAGACCCCCTGAGCGTGTTAAAGAGAGTTGTTTAAATGAATAACACATTTACACAACATTAGCACATTACCTGTGCTGTGAGTTTTCTTTTGATACTTCTGTTTCCTTTCTGTACAATTCTCACATAAAAGCTTGTTGTTCCCCATTAACAGCTCCACAGATGTAAACTGGTAGAGGCAGGATTGAACAGAACATTCTTTAGAGCTAGTTATATAACTTTGAGAAAGAGTCTGAAAAGCATTTTGAGGGCTTTGGGACAAAGGGGACTTTTCCACTGAAAACATGGAATTGTTTGACAAACTTAATGATGGATCCCCACTGATGGGTTCTTCGCTTTCATTGACAATACTGTTGAAGCTGAGCTTGGATATGGCACTGGTGATCATCTCATTATTACTGTCACTTGGTTTGTTGTGTGGCAGTCTAATGTTTACCAAGTGGTTAAGCCCGTCAACGTGCAAACCAGATGCGTTACTGGATCTACCAGTAACTGCTTGCTTAGCAGCACTTTCACCTTCTGAGGCTTCGCTGTCTGCATCAACGCTACTTTCTGAACGGCTGACTTCTTTTTCACTGCCTTCAGTCTGACTTCCATTTGCTGTGGATACAGTAGCTGTATTTATGGCCTCAGAATACAAAACTCCAGAACCACCTTCTACTTCAAGCTTTCTTTTTTCATGCATGATAACTGGACTTCTCTCCTCTTCCCCAGAGGAGGATTTCCTGGCAAGACTTCTTTCATGATTTAACTGATTCTGGAAATTGCCACATTATTATTTCAAAGGGGCATGGGAGAGAAACAGAAAAAATATACTAGTGAATCTAAAGACAGTCAGATATCATTAAGTAGCAGTAAATATAACTTATGACACTTTCAAAACAAAATAAAACCCAATATTTTAATTTATCATCTAGCTATGCAATTATTAATTAATTTATTTGTTTGTATTGTGTTAGCACCTAGGAGCCCCATTCATAAATCAGGACCCCACTGTACTAGGCACTGTACAAACACAAAACAAAACAATAGTCCCCTGCCTCGAAGAACTTATAATGTATAGACTTGATCTCCTAAATTCTTTAGATAATCTGGTTCTTAAATGTAGATCTGTACACTGGGCAGAAAGAGATGTTACATAATTAGTGAGATCAATGCTTCTTGAGACAAATCATATCAAATTTGTGACACTATAGCTTCCGCTGTGGATGATAAAGATTCTACATTCTGCTTGTAAACTTGGACTGTTAGTTTAGTTGGACTGATTATACATTTTGCTGCTAACAAAGAAATAGCACTCCCAGATCTATAACAAGATTTTTAATCATTGTAATTTTCATGGGACCTAGGCTGTCTTGTTCATACAAGAATTCTGATTTAAGATTTTGAAATATATTGAATTTTTTTTATAACTGAGAAATACTATTATATTAAAAAAAAATCCTTAATAAAAATGAACAAGAAAAAGGTATCAAAAAAGGTCATTTCAACAAACTTTTTATTACTTCAAAATTAGTAAAAAGGATTCACAGACTTTCTCCAGCCAGCACTACTGCATGTACTTCTTCCCTTACTATCGCAACCATGCAGACAACTGTCTCCAACCCAACAACAGAGGTGTGGACTACGCCCTCTCTCATGCGCTTCATATTAATGTAGAGTGAAGGGCAATGCCAAAGTTTTTCTATTTTCTTTAATATTCTCTTGCCCTGGAACACCCAGTATAATAATTATTGTGGTAGCTTAGTTTGAATTCTTGTCATTACTCTACTCTCACAATCTTTTGTGGCTGCAAAGGAACGCATGATAGTGGTCACAGGAAGAAATCAGGGCTGATTTTGGTTGAGACAAGTTCCAGTGCTGGGTGTTGCTTGTGCAGGCCTGGGAACTGCTGGAAGTAAGCTGAACTATGTTTTCTAGATGGCGATTTAGGCAATTACAGGGATGGGTGCTGTGGATGGGAGTTCAAGGGGTGGCACTTCGGTTCTTCCAGTCCCACCTGCGCCATATTTAGCATGTTTTAAATACCGAAGTTTGAAAATGTTGCCATCCATTAGATTCACCTTTTCTGTATTGACAACTCTACTACTGCAGCACCATAAATGAATGTAAAGGATGGTCTATGTATCTTTATTATATATTTTTATACCAATTCTACTTTTATATTGACCTTGTATGTATAGTTATATTATCTATAGTTGGATTATTTCAAATTTAAGAAGAGGAAAACTTGCAATCCCAGAAAAATACTATCATAGATAAAAATCTAATCAAAACTGGCATCTGGTTAAGAAATGTCTATTTATATTCTCAGCTCTTTTTTCCTTTCTGTCTACCTTCTTGTAGCTAAGTTTCAATGAAAAACTTCTAGTCCATCTATTTTTATCTTTATACTTAATTTCATTTTCCTTTATATATATATATATTCGGGGTGTGTCCAAAGTCCAGTTAAGTCAATGGAAATCCTTTCATTCACTTCAATGCGTTATTGATCAGACTCTAATTTTCCCATTACTATGGATGTCTGTGCTTTTATCTTTCTATCTTTTTGCCTTGTTTTCACTATACCTAGGGCCCTACCAAATTCATGGTCCATTTTGGTCAATTTCACAGTCATAGGATTTCGGCTATTTAAATATGAAATGTCACAGTGTTGTAATTGTAGGGGTCCTGAGCTAAAACGGAGTTGTGGGGGATTGCAAGGTTATTGTAGAAGGGGTTGAGGTACTGCTACCCTTATTTCTGCGCTGCTGCTGGTGGCGGCATTGCCTTCAGAGCTTGGCAGCTGGAGAGCAGCAGCTGCTGGCCGGGAGCCCAGCTTTGAAGGCCAGCAGCAGCGCAGAAGTAAGGATAGCATGCTATGGTACTGCCACCCTTACTTCTGAAGGCAGTGCCTTACTTCTGCACTGCTCCTTGCAGAGCTGGGCCCTCCACTCTCCAGCTACCCAGCTCTGAAGGCAGCACAGAAGGGTGGCAATGCCGCAACTCACTTTTGAGTCAGGACCCTCAATTTGAGAAACACTGCTCTCCCCTGTGAAATCTGTATAGTATAGGGTAAATGCACACAAAAGACCACATTTCATGGGGGGAGATAATATTTCACGGCCTGTGATGCATTTTTTATGGCCGTGAGTTTGGTAGGGCCCTAACTATACCACTCTTCTCACTAGTTTTGTCTCATGTGTCTTCTTTGGTCCTTCTCCACTGCTCTTCTTTTCATTCTAAATGTTCATTTTCTGTGTTTACGCCCCGATTTACCAGAACCCTTAAGCATGTGCTGAAGGCTCCAATTCAGGAAAACATTCCTGCTCCGGAAGGGTGTTTGAGCACGTGTTCAATTTTAAGCACGTGCTTAAGTCCCATTGAAGTCAATGAAACTTAAACATGTTCCTAAATGTTTTATTTCATAGGGATGGACTTGTGTTTTCATAATTCGGGGCCTCAGACTGGAAAGTCATGGTGCAATTTAGCAAAGAAGAAATAAAAATTACAAAGACAAAACAACCACAAGTGAGAAAAACGTCTTGCCCCACTGAGGTTTGTTTAATTTCTACAAGTTGTTAAAAGGAACTAATTCACTATTGTTACTAATTCCTACTAGAATTCAGGATACAGTATTATGAAAACAGAGCTCATTAAGTCCTTAACACTAGGAAGTTTAGTTTGCTGAATAAAAGCATTAGGACTGGCAACTAGTGCTTGGATGTCTTCCTGCTGAAAGTGGATTTTTTCCAAGTGCCCTTGGAGCTCCAGATATAGGCTTCTCAAATCCTGCGCTAGAGAGACAGAATACAAACAGACTTGGAATTGGCAATTACCTGTTTCAGATAGATAGATTCAGTGTAGAGAAAGGATATTTAACATCTCTTAATCAAGTTATTCAGAAAGACAAAGTGATGTATGGTCCAAAAGGGAAAAAAGCACAAGGATTTTTGAATCACGGAACCACACAAATTAGAGATGGGACAGATTTATTCGGTTATTTTGTATATACCTGGGAAAACAAAGTTGCTTCCTATAATCTATTAGAGGGTTTTGTCTAGACTTGGAATACTAATTTTAAATGAATCCTGTATTTAAAAAAGGTTTTAAAAATCAGATTTATAGTTTGATTCATAATTCACTGACTGAAACTACCTACAGAGTTTTATGCTTCTGTCAATATTATTAGTAGTTTCATATACATTCAGGAATTGTTTAAGTCATTCAGCATTGGTATTATGACATATTCTAATATTCTGCTGGATGCTACATACAATAAGGAGACTTACAAAAAGAATATTCTAAATAGAGAACATGAATACCAAACCAAAGCCTCTGTCACACATTATTAGCAATAATGCACATACAGAACATGGATTACAGATTTCCTTTCCTCTGCAGAGCTCTGACATTTTTAAAAAGAAAATGCTTTCTTGTGAAATACTATAGAACAGAGCATGACAAAGGAAGGAGCTTCAGTGTTAATGAACATTTTTGTTAGTTTGGCAGGTCTTCAGAATGTTGTGCCACCATCAAGAAGGACCATGTTAAGGGGCTGAACTGTGACTCCCAAGCCTTTGGGCAACTGGAGGCTGAGTGCATCATAGAAGCCATATTCTCAGTCTCCAGGGGGACTGTGTTGGCTGTACTACTCTTGTAGCACACCCTGCCAACTGATCCACCAAATGGCACTAATGCTGACTTGCCTGCTCTCTTTGCCAGCATTACCACGCCTGTGATTTCAGCCAGAAGCAAACTTGGAGGATAGCACGAGGCGGGAGGCCAACAAAATGAAGTCATGTGAATTAAAAACTAAATCTAGAGAAAAGATTTCACTTTTACAAACGAAGCCATAATTTTCAAACCACATGGCATCCCAGTCACTGATTTTTTCATGCATATAATGTTCTCTATATTTTTATAAATCTGTAATTTAGCTATTTAAAAATATGAACTTTAAAAATCTATAAATCTAGAAGTAAATATGCAGCAGATCAATTTGAAGTGGATTTTTTTAAGCCTCCCAATTCATTGCACACTAGAATTCTACTTTGTTACCTGAAACATTCTAACAGGGTTTGAATATAAAGTTGGCCAGCAATGCTGTTACATTCTAACCTTATCTTTTGTTAAAGAGTGTCTCCTGGTGATTTTTGGTTGTTGATTATTTGGCGCAGTAATAGCAGAGCAGTTGAACTGACCAAGATCTGCTTCTTGTATGTTTTTACATTTACTTGTCCTTCCCAAAGGCATGGGTTTTGACACCTGAGAAATAAAATATTGTGATTTAGGAAAGAAATTATATAAAATCCCATTTTCCTTGTATCCATAAAATAACTAAATGCAGTTTGCAGTGCGTAGCCATGTTGGTCCCATGAGAGATCTCATATCTTAGTTGCACTTTTATTTAGTACTAGTCTAAATAAAGCCACATTCTTTGGTTAACTGGCCTCTGACTTGTGATACACAACTGCTTTCTAAGTTTATAGAACATAACCTACTAGACCTGGGAAAACTGCGTTGACACCCAAGGGTCTGCAGATATAAAAATGGGAACTTCCATTTCCAGGAAAACAATCTGATCAAAGAGGCACCAATTCCACTCATTCTCAGTAATCCTCAAACACAAGTTAAAACTGCCTTTCCCTAATAGAACCACTGGGGAAGAGTGGTGGTGAAAAAACTGCCTGTCTTTCCCCCAGAGAGAATTCTCTTGGAAGACCACTTACTCCACAGATGCAGAAGGGTGAAATTTGCAACAACAAGGATCAAACAAACAAATAAATAATTGTGTTCCAGCCTCCAACCATCAGTTCCTTTTTTACGTAAGTTATTAAATGCTCTCCTCAGCCTACATGTGAATCTACAGTGGAGCTGCTAAGAAGGATACTTAAAATAAAAACAAAAACCCAAGACTTTCTTCCAATTAATGAAGAGAGCTTATAAAACTCTGTGCTAATCATTACTTTCAAAATAATGTTCTAAAATAAATTGGAACAATGATCTTCACAGTGAACCAATTTTTACATTACCTCATCACTTTGTTAGCCTTCAGTGAGAGTTGCAGGTAAATCTCTGAGCATTTAAATACTACTTTAGTCATTTCTTTAGATATAGAAAGCAACAGATTAGGAATTGACTTTTCAAAAGCTTCTAAGTACCCTGAAATTGGTTTGCATTTAGACTAATTTAACAATAATCTGTTTGAACGTGTAAGGGTATATGTACACAAAGTATTATAAAACTAAACATATGACTATTTATGAATTGTTCTACATTTAGGCTAATTTAATATACAGATACAGACACTGTACATATTTTTTGTATATACATATACAAATTACATAATATATTACATACATACACACACTAAGGTTATTAAAGCAAAACAATGTGTATCTATACATTTCTATACACACATTTTTATACAGATGTGTAAAAAAACATACTCCAGCAGAAGCTGTGATTATTTATTAAATATTTGATTGGTTTCTTACCCTCTCCTCTATTATAGGGAGTGAAAGATCAATGAAAGGTTCCTTTACTGTGGAAATCTTGGAGGAAAAGACAATTAAATACAAAGAACTGTATTAGAGTTCTAGCATGAAGTCTCCATGTTTCTATCATAGTAGGAAAAAAACTATACAAAAGGTAATTGTCAGGTGCAAGATCTTTCTAATTAGAATGAAGAACTTTCTACAATCCTTGTACTAAATATTTACTTAAAGTTAACTGTGATTTTATTTTGGGTCAGTAAGTATTGGAGAATGCAATGTCAAATTTCAGTGTATAAAAACACTGGACAAGGTCATATATATCCCTGTGATCCATACACAGAAGAGACCTTCCCTTCCCACTCAAAGAGTGTCATAAGAACGGCCCTACTGCATCAGCCCAATGGTCCATCCAACCCAAGCCACTATCTTCTGACAGTGGCTGGTGCCAGATGCTCCAGAGGGAATGAACAGAACAGGGCAATTATTGAGTGATCCATCTCGTCGTCCAGTCCTACAGGCTTAGGGATACCCAGAGCATGGGGTTGCATCCTTGACCATCCTGGCTAATAGCCATTGATGGACCTATCCTCCATGTCAGTTGCCACTAAGTCTTCCCTTACCTGCACAGGCTCTCTAAGGGTGTAGCAATACATGAGAGGACAGGAGGTAAGCAGGGGAGCTGCATACTGTCCCCATCCCAGAACTTAGAGTAAACTAAAAAGATAGGGAAACCCTTTGAAAGGGAAGTCCCAGAGACAGATGCTGGATGGGGAGTCACTGGCAGCATGGCTTGAACAGCAACATGGCACAAGGGAACAGGCAGTGAGCCACAGGAATCACGTGATAGCTGGCAGATCTCAGATCTATGCAGATGTTGGAGGACGTGGTGTTTGTGATTGGATTACCAATTTCTTCTGCAGGCAGAGGGTGCAAACCCAATGGAAAACTGCAGAGTAAACATTGAAGGGAAACTTGGAATCTTTGACCCTATGCAGAAATGTTTGAGCTTTTGCACTGCTCATGAATACAATTATTGATATAATTGTCATTTACTCAACAAGTGGGTAAAATGACAGGATTCTGCCTAGTCATATCTGAAGTGATGTACCCCAAAATGGGTTAAATCATGAAACTGGTTCATTCGCTAAAGCTAAAAAGCTATTATATGAATTTCTTGGGTCACACATCTACATTTAGAGTGGTACTAGTAGTTAAATTAAAGCCAATCTATGGAAAAAGTTTATAGGGTGTTTAAAAATACCCTAATTTATTCCAAAATTATGTTTTGCTTCCTGAAAACCATAATAAAAAGGTATGCTAGAATTAGAGAGAGTTGGACTTTATCTACATATGCAGTGTAGTTGTAGCTGTATCAGTCCCAGGATATTAGAGAGACAAGGTAGTTTAGGTAATATCTTTTACTGGACCAACTTCTGTTGGTGAAAGAGACAAGCTTTCAAGCTACACAGAGCTCTTCTTCAGGCTCTGTGTAGTTCAAAAGCTTGTCTCTCTCACCAACAGAAGTTGATCCAATAAAAGATATTACGTCACCCACCTTTATCTACATTTTCTCTCACATTTTCTCTTCGTGCCCTCTTCCATGCTGACCTTATGCCCGAAATATCCTGCCAAAACCTGTTTACTAAGCTTCCTTTCTCGCCACATTCAAATCCCTTCTAAAAAAAATGTTGCCACCTTGCTTATGAGAAGTTAGTGGAAGGTAAACAAACAAAAAATACCAAGATGTATATACAACCCAGTGACTAACCATGTTTTCTTATTACTGTCATCCTTGCCATTCTTTTCCCCTTGTATGTTTATGACCCTCACTTGTGGGTATTATGTTAAATTTAGCTAGGAAAACATTTTTACTTGTTTTGTGATGCATCCAACATATCACTGGATGCTAGAAAAATAAATAATCAGGATTAGCGCTCCGTGTTTAAATTTAAGTGGTGTTTGTTTGTTTATGTGTTTATTTTTTGGGGTCAGCAGGATTTCGGCAAGGCTTCTGTGGAGAGGGATTTTGCAAGAACCAGTGCTAGAAAAAAAATCCCTACCAACGCTGATAAAGGAAACTGAACTGGAACCTTGTTTTAATGTGGTTGTAGCCAGCAAATTCCTGATTCCTGTGCAGACTAAGCAACAGTAATATGGTACATATAACTTCTAACCTTTCTAAGTTGTATGCAGATAAAGTTCTTCATTGATACCAGTGACATATTAAAATTATATTCTGCACTTTACACAAGGGGAAGATTACCTGGCACTGCAGAACTGTGATTAATTATTCAGACTGAAAGGGTTTATTATATGTCTATAATATGAAATATAATATTGTAAACCAAATATAAATGCAACATTCAATAATTCATGAAAATTTATCAAAATAATAAGCTTTTCATCCTTGTGACTCTAAAGGAAATTCTAACGATTATGGAAATTACTTATTTTTGATAAAATGTTGATCAATACTAAGTTACTAAAGTTATATATTGTTTAATAAAAATATCAAGTTAACTACTAAAAGTATTTCAAGAAGAGACCATTTAGATCAATATCAATTCCATAATCTGATTAAATATATTTTTCCCACTCCCTTTAATCAAATCAAAATTTCCCAAAGTGTGGTCCATGTCCCAAAGGACTACCCATGGGGGCAAGAAAAATGGATATATTAAGATAGGGAGGACTTTAACAACACATGACAGAGTTGCAGGGGCAGGGAGGGTGGACTGGTTTCATTTTCCCAAAGCGGGGCTCAGTTTTCAAAAATCTGGGAAATGCTGCATTAAATACATGATCAGTATTTCCCAAACTATTGTAGAATTTGGAACCTCCAGCCCAAGATCAGCTAGACACAAACACATTAAAGCGTCTAAATCTTTTCCGAGTCACATGACTCCTTTGTATGAGTGGAAAGGATAATATTTTAAGGACAAAATAGTCCTTTTTAATAAGCAGCCTTCAATAAAATCTTTTTACAAATAAATAGTATAAAATTGACAATACATTTCTATTCCACATCGAGCTGAATTCCAAAATACCTACATTTTCACATTCCTCACACATGACAGTGCTAGTCAATTCACCAACAAAGATCCTATCTATGAAGTTCATCTTCACACCCTCTCTTCCATATGCTGAAAAAACATTACCTTTTTTAATGTGAAAAAAACAGATCCAATGCCACTGTATAAGTACAATGTAATTCTTTCTATGATTTATTCGGAACACATATAGTACAATGTAGGAATATGCTCAAAATATTTCCTACCACTAAAGAAATTAATTCAATAAAATATATCATTTACTTTAATATTTGTCAATGCTTAGAAATACAGAATTCAGTTTCTCCCTCCCCCTCCTCCTTCAGTAACAGAATAATGCTGCATCTCCTTTTAAGAAAGGTTTTTTATTTTAATACACAATGCAAGTCATAAGTCCTATTGATATAATATTCTATTGCACTGTAGCAGGCATTTAGGCAGGAGACCTGCTGGTTGATTTTCTAAATGACAAATAGCTTCTAAAAAACTGTACAACTCAAAACCAAAACCTGTTCAATAGATTTGTAATACATTATCAAGATCAAATTACTACAGGTTTGGCAAGGATTAACTTAATTTTTCAGAACAATTACAATACCATTGGAATTTTAATTAAGCTTTAAGTATTATGCAAATAAAAGACTGAGGTTTAGAAAATACTGCCCTGATTCAAATAATTCATCTTATTTTTGTGTTGTTATTCTCAACACACTTATGTCGTCAGCAACCTTGTGGCAATTTAATCAATAACGCATTTAAGGTGGTCTCTTTATGAGTGATGCAATAGTTGTGGTCTTAATGAAAGATCTGAAGATGCAGCAGAATACTTAAGTAAAAGTAAAACTAAGTTTTACACGCCTATATGACAGTAATTAACAAAAGAAAGCCTTTATTCTAGATACTGGAAACAGATTAGTACATAACACTTCGATACTTTACATGTGCACTAGATGGCACCAGAATAACACGTAATAAAAGTCTTATAAAACCATCTGCAATACTTCAAGGCAGTCAATTTTGAAAATTATATTTTAAAACTTGTACATTTATTTATTTTTTTAAATAGTGATTGATTCATTTGCTAAAAAGAACTTAAAAATAAATCACTATAAATAACAAGACAATATTGTATTAAAGAATAACATACCTTTAACTTTTCTTTTAGTTTCCTCATCTGCAGTTTTAGTTGTTGGATTGTTGAATGCTTTTAAGATACCAGCTTGTATACGCTATAAATATAAACACAAATATTTAATAAGTATTTTCAGTGGGTGATAGGCACTCTAAAAACACTGACAGACTGTTAGAAACAATTTTTGGTTATTTCCAGAAAACTACACAAAAGTTTATATAACTCTAGCTTTAACTACATCAAGCATTTTTCCTCACAAAAAGGGCAAATTTTAGGTAGGTAGTGAATTTATCAAGAAATTGTGGATTATGAAGTGAACATTGCTAGGAAAGGAAATAATAAATTGCTTTGTAGTGCAGTGACTGGCTGGAATATAAATGTGTAAAATTTGCTAAATATCTTTAACCATGCTTCAATTACTCTATTTAGAGAGTAGTAGGTTTAAATTTTATTTGCTAGTCAATACAACCTTTAGTCACACATCAATGTGTGTACAGAAAACTCCCATTAACCAATATAAGGATTATCTGAATGTACTGAAGAGAATGTAGAACCCTACAAATATATTTTTGGAGGAGGCGAACTGCATCTAAATAGCATCCAACAGAATTATATTACCTGTACCTATAGCTTGCACATAAAAATAGCAAGTTTTGCCCACTTCTCAGCAAAAGATTAACAGCAGTTACCATAGTGAGGTCTCATATTAATAAGGCTTCAATATTTCTACAGAATATATAACTAACTTTTCCCCAGTATGCTGTGGAATAGCATAAATAATTAAACTAAACGATACTCACAAATACAGGACCAGAGTACATTTTTGGATGTATTATCCATATGTCCCTGTTTTTATTTTCCTCCCTTTTTAAAAGTACTTATTCACAGTCTTCAGTAATGTGTAATGGGTTTCCATTTCATTAGTAAAAAGTAGCGAAGTTCTACTGTATTACTATATTTGTTAAATGGCACATGGAAGTCACAAACAGAAACGAGCTGTGATGCTACAAAAGTCTTGTATGTAGTCCATAGCAGACCTACTAACAAATAATCATCACTTTTACAACATAGTTCTAAAGTATAAGATATATATTAAAATTTGAGATGGTTATAAGTTGTCATGTCATGTCATGTTCCACTCAAACCATATGTACTGGGAAATGCTATGATGAAGGATAGCTTTCGAGGTTCGATTTCCAGTTCATCTATCTACCCACAGATTAGTCATACTTCTACCTTATGAGTATGTGACCTGGCTTGTGAATTAAGTCCGGACGCCCCAAGCTCTGCTTTGTTCATCTTAAAGCCAACAATATACTAAAAGGTCTAATCAATACGTAATTCACCAAGTTGAATACCATAAATGGGTTTAGGGCCATAAGCAACCCCTTTTGTTGGGATTAGTGCGTTGAACCATTTATTTAGGTCAAAGAAAGACATAGTCTTTGAATGGTCAGGGTGCTACTAACAATGGCAGCAGACATTAATCAATTAGCAGCAGGGTTCAGCTACTTCAAACCCTGGTGTGAAACAATCTCCAGCACACATCGCTGGAAACAGCAGACAGTGTGTAATTTGGATTGTGGTATTGACAGACTTTTATTTTAAAGGTCCACTTTTATAGATTAATGTATTTTCAGAAGGATGCAGAAAAAAATAAAAACAGGATTCCAAATAATGCAATATTGTTTCAGAAAGCCCAGAAATTGGAGACAAAACCTCAAGGCACTGTAGAAGAACTGTTTTATAGGCTGTAAAAACAAATTAAAAGCATAGTGAAAAGGTAATTTATGTAGCGCTATAAAAGCATTTTGAGATTGCACTCACCTATTTGAATACAGTAGATATACTTTAAAGGACCAAATAGCTTTGATTGAAAAAATTAATCAGAATTTGTAAGAGAAGTGCCAGTTAGACTGCTCAACTAAACAGAAGGTTTATCACAGGTACACTGAAGTGGTTAGCTGCTATTTTATCAGGGCTGTTACCGAAACTTTACACTCAAAAGCAAACATTTAAAAGCAGCATGAAAGAGGAAGGTTAGTGGCTATAATCATTTCTAAAGGATTCTGGTGGCAGACATATTGCTGTAGGCTTTCTTCAATCAAAAAACACATGGTAGTGACACTCCATAACAATAGCACGATTAACAGCTGTGCAGTTCCCATGACAGACAATGCTGCTACTGCTTGTATCTGACTGGCACAACTGTCATTGCTCACAAGATTGAATAGATCCACAGATCTGACATTCTCAGTTTGTCATACCATTTATAGACCCAAAAAAGAAAGGGGGAGAAAAAAAGAGCTTTTACTAGTAATGTCCCTTACTGCACAGCCTGAGGTGATAAAGTCACTGTTAATAGTAATGCACCATTATGGCAAAACAGGGGTTTAAGTGCTGTAAAAGGTGGGACCAACCTTCATTTACCCAATGACAGAGATGGCAGAAATACTGTACAACCTAATGTATAAAGAAAATATTCCTCAACATGTTCTATTATGGTGATAACAGCAGCCACCATTGCTCTCTAATGAAACTATTAATAGGACAAATAAAAAATACACGCTAAGACCTAATGACGCTGCCATGTTCACTGATGGCACTGGAGTTTATGCTGTCATTTGTGTTAATCTGTTCATTATGGGGAGAGGGAGGAGTGTCAGAATATTAGTTTAAGTAAGCATTTCCTTGCTTTTACTGTTAAACCTATATTCTTATAGGTTGTACAGTAAATAGGGTTTAAACCACTCTACCCCATTAAAGTCAACAGGAACAGCACAGTAGTGCCATCACTACAACATTCTGAAAACTCTTTTTCACCCTTAAATTAAAAGAAATAAACAGCTATCCTTATACTTTTGCTCAATGGGTCATTTTATGACATTATAATGTCAGGACTGAGAAAAGCTTCTCCATAGTTCACTATTTTTATGATGCAGCCTATTGTTGACATGAACTAAGTTTTCAGGTTTGCAAAAAGGAGCTTCTTATTATTAAACTGGGTTTGAGTTGCATGTTAGCAATGCATTTCCACAATTCATGCTAACCACTTTTGCAGCTTATTTATAGATACTGTCACTGCATAATCTTGTTGTACATTACAAGCTATAATAGTAATATCTATAGACTTTATTCAGTCAATTAAAATATGGACTGACTGATGACCAGATGTGCCATTTGTCAAAAAAATAGTTCCATGAAGTCCAAAATACATAAAAATACTGCATCATAGAGCTGTTATGTGGCGATGGCTCAATGGCTCTATTGTGCCAGAGACCCGGGTACAGGAGTGGCTTCAGATCTCATGTCCATGATAATTCAGTATAGGTACATTACAGATACTAGACAAGTAAACTTTGCTTGGGATGGAAGAAGGGCTATATTGAATGATCACTACTATAGTAAAGTGCCTCCTTTGGGAAAAGGCTATTTTCTATTACACCTGAAGAAAGACCTTTTCCTCTGAGTCAGAAAGAGGCAAAACAGTGATGAACCTGAGATGTCAAACAAATCAGATCAGGTGTATTATGGTTCAAAACTGCACTTCTGGAAACAGGGAAGTAAGGGGCAGAAATGAAGAAAATAAATACTAAATGTATATAGATATCTTTTTTATATAAAAAGCTTTCTTTATGTATATATATTTAGTACTTGATCTAGATTTGTTAAGTAATGGGAAGTACAATTTCATCTGTAAAACAAGCAATTTTTCTTCATTTAGAACATTGCTAAAAGACATTAGAAACTTGGATAATATTTTTGCTTTAATTTTTTTCCAGTCAAATTGGTTTTAGTGAAGTTTTATAACATAAACTAATTGCTCCCTGGATGTGGGGCAGTATATGAAGTTTTATCCTGAAGCAGATTTTACCAAATGAGTTAGGGACATGACTTTTACCCTACCACTTAAAAAGTATATTTTTTAATAACTACAGATGAATCGGTCTCCTAAAATGGTGCTTCCAAAGTCACTGGAAAATTATAACAACCACCATTTATGATATCCCCTTCAACAATCAACTGAAATCTGTATCCAGATCAACAAATTTAAAATACCAAAATGAAAATGTAATAATCAAGTTGCTTTTTTGAAAAATAGTGGAAACAAGCCTTAGTAGTCATTTCATTATTTTAAACAGAGAAAACAAAGTGTGTGAAAAGGTGACATCTGATCTACAGTCAATTCGAGCTAGTTCACTGAAAATATACAAAGATTTTACCTTTGTTTCTTCTATTCTCATTGCATCCAACAAATAGTGGAGAAGCTCTTGGCTATCCTGCTGTTGAAACCCTTTAAACCGAGGGGCCCTATAGAAGAAGCGAGAAAGAAGTTCAGAATAACTCCTATGGCTTCCACTTAGGATCTCTGGGGAAGCATTTTCAGAACACTATGCCCCCTCCCCCTACCGTGCCCCTTCCAAAATAATAAATCATCATCATCATCATCATAAAAAAGACAAAAACCTCAGGCTGACGTATAGAATACAAGACTCAGTGTTATAATACGTACAATATTTGGAAAAAATATATTTAGAGACTGAAGGAACATCTTGAGTCTTGGACCAAATGGTAACATACTCCAGGTCAGAAAGAACTGTACACAAGTACAGTTACTTAGAAAGTAACAGTAAGATAAGAACTCATCCTCATTTATATTTCAATAATCTACCTATGACAGCTTCAAGCCTACTTGCTCAACCTTTTGAGCTGTAACTTACTGAATGTAGTGAAAGGCAACTGAATGGGTAAGATGGTGAATATATTAAAAAAATAAATGCCATGCACCATATGAATTTTAGTTTTTACTGGGGTAGGGGTTCCCAAACTTGGTTCACGGCTTGTTCAGGGTAAGCCCCCGGCCGGCTGCGAGACGCTTTGTTTACCTGAGTGTCCGGAGGTACGGCCGCTCATGTTTCCCGCCGTTCCCACTGGCCGGGAACAGTGAACCGCGGCCACTGGGAGCTGCGAATGGCAGTACCCGTGGACGCTCAGATAAACAAAGTGTCTCGCAGCCCGCCAGGGGCGTACCCTGAACAACCTGTGAACCAAGTCTGGGAACCCGTGCACTGGGGGGGGAGGGGGGGAGAGAAACAAATTCTCTCATGCTTTGCTGATGTACATAATTTCTACTAAACCCCAGTAATCTTTTATTTATGCAAAATTTCTTTAAATCATGCTGTTACTAATAGAGATGGGTGTTCTTAAATAAACATTCCCATTCTGGAAAACCAGGTAATCTTCTTAATCACTAATATGAGTCAAATAATTTTTGGTTATATAATCAGTTATTCAGTGTTATATAATGAATAACGGTGATTAATCGCAGTTAACTCATGCAATTAAATTTTAAAAAAATTTAATTAAAAACATTAATCGCATAAATCACAGTTTTAATCGCACTGTTAAACAATAGAATACCAATTGAAATTTTAAAAATATTTTTGGAAGTTTTTCTACATTTTCAAATATATTGATTTCAATTACAACACAGAATACAAAGTGCTCAGTTTATATTTCTTTTGATTACAAATATTTGCATTGTAAAAACGACAAACAAAAGAAATAGTTTCCCTCCCCCACAGCCACGCCGGCAGCACTCAGGGCCGCGGGGTTGTGCGCTCCTGCCAAGCAGCGCGGCAGCATGTCTGGCTCTGGCTGGGCAGCACAGTGGCCGGACATGCTGCTCTGAGCGGCATGGTAAGAGGGGTGGGGGGTTGCATAAGGGGTGGTGGGTCCCAAGGGACAGGGAGCGGTTGGATGGGGTGGAGGTTCTAGGGGGCAATCAAGGGACGGGGGGTGGGGCTGGATAAGCATGGGAGCAGGGCTGGCTCTAGGCACCAGCAAAACAAGCTGGTGCTTGGGGCGGCACATTTTTAGGGGCGGCATGGCCGGCGCCAGAATGCTGCCCCTAAAGAGGTGCCCCGGCCACCCTAGCTCACCTCCGCTGTTGCTGCCATGGCGCACGAAACAGCTGATTCGTGTGCCGCTACTCGCCCTCCCTCCCAGGCTCTCAAACCTGGGAGGGAGGGGGAGCAGCAGCGCGCGAATCAGCTGTTTCGCGCACCGCGGCGGCTTGGGGTCTCCCCCTCCCTCCCAGGCTCTCAAACCTGGGAGGGAGGGGGAGATCCCGAGCGGCCGTTCGCGTGCCGCTGCTCCCCCTCCCTCCCAGACTTGAGAGCCTGGGAGAGAGTGGGAGAAGCGGCGCCCGCGCCGCGGCCTCTCAGAGTCTCCCCCTCCCTCCCAGGCTCTCAAACCTGGGAGGGGGGGGGAGACTCCGGGTGGCCGCGGCGCCGCTTCTCCCCCTCCCTCCCTCCCTCCTAGGCTTGAGAGCCTGGGGGGAGGAGGCAGGGCTGGGGATTTGGGGAAGGGGCGGAGTTGAGGCGGGGCCAGGAGTGGGGTAATTAAATAAGGGGGGGGGGCGGCCAAAATTGTTTTTGCTTTGGGCGGCAAAAATCCTAGAGCCTACCCTGCATGGGAGTCCCGGGGGGCCTGTCAAGGGGTGAGGGTGTGGATAGGGGTCAGGGCAGTCAGGGGACAGGGAGCAGAGGGGTTTGTCTAGGGGGTGGGATTTACAGGTGACATTGTAAACAAGCAGGCAGCATTATCTCCTGCAAATGTAAACAAATTTGTTTGTCTGAGCGATTGGCTGAACAAGAAGTAGGACTGAGTGGACTTGTAGGCTCTAAAGTTTTACATTGTTTTATGTTTCAATGCATTTATTTTTTTGTACATAATTCTACATTTGTAAGTTCAACTTTCATGATAAAAATATTGCATTACAGTATTTGTATTAGGTGAATTGAAAAATACTATCTTTTGTTTTTTATTGTGCAAATATTTGTAATCAAAAATATAAAGTGAGCACTGTACACATTGAAATTAACATATTTGAAAATGTAGAAAACATCCAAAAATATTTTTAAAAATGGTATTCTATTAACAGCGCGATTAATTGCGATTAATTTTTTTCATCACGCGATTAATCACAATTAATTTTTTTCAATCACTTGACAGGCCTAATAATCATACAATATTAACTCTTGTCATCTCTTTAATAGGCAGCAGGTTTAAAAAACAAAAACAAAAGGAAGTATATCTTCACACAGTGTGCAGTAAATCTGTGGAACCCAAGACTATAACAGTGTTCAAAAAAGAACTAGATAAGTTCATGAAGGATAAGCCCATCAATGGCTATTAGCGAGGATGGACAGGGACACAAAACCATGCTCTGAAGTGTCCCTAGCCTCTGTTTGCCAGAAGCTGTGAATGGGAGACAGGGGATGGATCACTTGATGATTACCTGTTCTGCTCATTCCCTCTGAAGCACCTGGCATTGGCCATTGTTGAAAGACAGGATACTGGACCACTGGTCTGACCCAGTATGGCCGTTCTTACGTTCTCTTCGTATACAGTTTTACAAGGACATGTGCAGCACCATGAATTCTCAACTCACAGCACACCCACGTCTCACTTTGTTCTTAAATTTAGCAAACTACAATACCTTATTCCACTTCTGAAAAATATTAATGCTATATTACTGCAAGCCAAAAGGATTCTTTCATTTCTAGAATACATAAAAAGCCTCAGACTGACAACAAAATATTTTAAGCATCTTTTTGACTTGGCCAATCCACTCCATAAAGCTAGGTCTGGAACAGCAGGGTAATAAGTTGGTGTATGTGACCGCTGACATTTTTCGAAGTGGCCTAGGGGATTTGGATGCCCAATTGTAGTTTTGAAAAATCACAGCTGAAGGAGCCAGCTCATGTCTCACGGTAGTAATTCAAGTAACTCCATCCTCAGTTATATAAAATATGATCCCACAGCATGGCTAAATACCAAAAGTTACACATTCCATCTTGTGTGTGGTTACTGAATATAGCAATAAGTTATCTAGATATGTCATCAAAATCCAAGGAGGATCACAAAATTATTCATTCATAACAAAGGCGATTTTGATCTTGCTGTGTTCTACAGCATGTTCGGCTCATCCAACTAAATCACCTAGGCTGTATCAAAAAGGGTCTTGATATAAATGGCACCTTTTCTAATTCTGATCATATCATCAAGAAATCTGGTGGGGAGGGGGGGAAAGGGCGGTAACAGAATTCCAAGAGTCAGACACTTCTATACCCAGAAAAGCATTAGTGTTAGTCCTATCAAGCTTAGCTAATGCTATGCTTAGCACAGTAGATCCACTCTCCTCAGAAATTTTTACCCACTACATGGCCCAAGGTACACAAAGCAATGTATGAATACTTGGTAACATTCTTTGCTGTTACCTGGTAGCAAGAGAATACAAAGAAACCTCAGTAGTAATAGATAATTCTTGATAAAATAGTTTAACACCCAAAAGTTATTCACCACAGATTTTTATCTGCTATCATAACTTGCAAATCATTTTGGAAATCTTTCCCAATTCCACTAGTAACTCCTGACATGTAATAGTATTTGACGAGTTTTCAACCAAAAAACAAAAAAAGTCATCTAACTATTGGAGGAATGATTTTGCTGGTCCTCTGCTTCAACACCCATTCCAGAATGTATTGAACTTAAAAACAACAAACATGAAACTGCACAAGCTCTAGGTATATTCTGATCAAGAAAAATATTGTCTTCCAAATATAGAAAAGATAATTTGTATGTTTAAGCAACAGGCAAAATGCTGATTCTAGGTCAGTTTCTGCCATGAGTTGAGCTGTTATTGCAAATCCTAATTATCTATATCACTTGATCAAAAGCAGCATATAATACTGAGCACAGCAAAGGGTCTATATAATCATTAACTGATTGCCTTCTGGATGGAACAAATTATGTACAAGTCTAAAGTTGCCAAGAGCTTTCTTCCTGACCACTGCCAGAAGGAAAATCTGTATATGCCTAAATAGCATATTCTTAAATGGCCCTGCCATCCTTCCTCATGCTAATTCTTTTAACCACTTATTACACCCTCTGGCATCAAAACTATAACTACAGAATATGTCTGAAGCACAGAGATTGTCTAATTGTTTTTCAGAAAAACAGTATTTTCCTCCTCTCCTCCTGCATGCTCATGGCTACACAGGGAGTTACTCTGCCACACACAAATAACTGTTCTACTGCAAACATTTACCTCTATAAGCATTGTAACCATGATCTGAGAACAGCGTGTAAAAGGAGCAGGAGTTCAGCTCCAGGACCCCTTCCCCAACGAAAGCTCCAACCGGCATCTCTTTAGAATTATCTCCCACCCAAAACAAACAAACAAACAAACAAACAAACAAACAAACAAACAAACAAACAAACAAACAAACAATGAGAAAATCAGGCAGAAACTAAAGTACATCTCTACCCTGATATAACACAACCCGATATAACAGGAATTCTGATATAACGCAGTAAAGAGGTGCTCCGGGGGGCAGGGCTGCGCACTCCAGTGGATCAAAGCAAGTTCGATATAACACGGTTTCACCTATAACGCAGTAAGATTTTTTGGCTCCCGAGGACAGTGTTATATTGGGGTAGAGGTGTAGTTAAATATAAGGAGAAAAAAGAAAAGTCATCAGTTAATTCCAGGATTTTATTGGACCTATTCTGCATGGCTCACTGTACCTCATGTCTGTGCCTAGAATCAGTCTCTAAAGCCCTCAGTTTGCCTGGTCACTCCATCTATGGGAAAACTTTCTGCAATGCATCCTGATACCTAAGCCAACACAAATTTCTTTTTAGTGCCCTTTAGCCTGTTACCCAAAATTCTTCAAACTGGCAACCATCTTTGCTTTATTATTATTTATATTTTTTAAGGGCTGACCCTATGACTGACCTATACAAGACACAAAACTCCATCCCAAAAGAGTTTACAGTGTAAGGGCCAGATTCTAATATCCTTACCTAGGCTCAATAGTACCAGCATAAGGATATCAGAATCTGTTCCTTCTAGATTAAGACAGGATGACCTGAGAAGCCCTGAAAACAATTATAACTCAAAGTTAATCTTCTTTGTTCCCTTCTTGTATGCATATACTATATGCAAATGCTTTCCATGGGGGAGAAAGCTGCATTCTACTTGTCATCCTACTTCCCTTTAATAACCTTCCATCTCCACAACTGGCAAGGAGGAAGGAAGATTTGGTCTTATCAATGCAAACTGATGGTGTGTGGAAAGACCAATTTTTCATGGGCAGCTGGACTCACCCTGCAGCCACCCTGAGCTCGCCAAGTGATAAGACAAAATGCAACTGGAAATTACGCCACCTCCAGTTAGAACTCAAATCAGTATTGGCTTCTACAGAGAAAGTAAGATCAAAATCTTCCTTTCTGAGAGAACCTCCTGCTTAGCAGTACCTATCTTGACACCAAGCAGGCTAGCTATGGAGGAAAGCAGGGAATACCATCTAAGACCCTGGCTCCCTGAATTCCAAAGACTGCACGTGCAGACATTCTTACAGTCACTCTGTAATGATAAGTAAAGGGACGAATCAAGCTTTACACTGATACCGCGCTGATCTCATCCACCAAAGCAGACTCCCTTGTCAGCACAAGAGGAAGCCATCCTCTAAGAAGAGTGGGCCTTACAATATCCAGAGTATGCCTAAAGGCCTCCCTTGGACAGACAGAAAGGAGGTTAATGATCTGATTCCTGTGAATTAGATTTGGGAACAAAACAGGGTACTGTAATGTTCTATGCCCTTATGAAAAACTGAAAAAAGGTATTTACAGGAAAAGGCATCAATTTACCAATGTTTTCGGCAGAGGTAAATACCTTTAAACAGGCTACTTCCACGGACAGTCAGAAGGGAGGGAAAAGACAATGGCTGAAAGTTTACACAGAGAAAAGTGGCGTCTGAGGAGTTCTAATCTGGAATTTGGCAGAGCTTTAATCACCCTTAATAATCCATAACACTAGAGGATGAGACCCTACCTGGAACCCTTATAAGGCTTCCCAATTGCTCCCAATAATGAAGCTTGACCATTTAGAGTGTGAAAGGCTCCTGTACTTGTACAATGGAATAGAATTATGTAACAAAGGTATATGTAAACAATCTTACAAGATCTAGAAACAAAAAACAAACCACACAAAATGACAGTATGATTAAAAGACAAACAGATGGATCCAGAATAGTCTTTGAATTCCTAAATGCTTCATGGAAGCGGTGTTATTTTCATCTAGAAAGACAGAAGTAGCCAAGTAGTGTTTGAAAGGAGAAGGAGAAGTTAATAATAGTGGTGACTGGTACAATAACAGCCTCCTATGAATGTAGTTGGCATTATGGTAAAAAAGAATGGTAGAGACCCAGGATTCTAAAAAATATATAGATGCTGAATTTAAAATTGTTAGATTATCTACACTTTAAGATATGGAAATACACAGTTCAGACACCCAAACAACCTTAACTCTGCCCTGTAATATCTTGAGAGATGTGAAAAAAAAATCACGAGTCTTTAAAAGCCAATCTATTCTGGGACCAAAAACAGTAAAATGCCTTCATTATAATGATCCAGTTTTTGCATGGTGCCACTGCAGAGCACAGTTAAAGTTGTTTGTACATTTCCATATCTTAACATGTTTGGAATTCTTTTAAGTTTAACCTTAACTCTGAATTTCCTAGGTTTGTAATGCTTGCTTTTGGTATAATTACAATATCCCTGTAATCATTAATCTATTACTGATATGTATTATCTACCATAACTCCATCTTAGTTTTTGTTTGCAAATTTTAAAAAAATCCCTAAAAATTTCATACACGAACACTAAAAAGAAGCCCAAAAAGAATGCTACCATATGATATCTTTAACGGTTGTACAGAAATGTTGATACGTAATATCAATCTTAAATCATTTTAACTTTTAAGGCCAGTTTCACCAGTCTTCTCTGGTAGCTTTATGACACACTGGAAGAGCACAAAGCATACAGAATATATTGGCCAGTTAAGCTAGATTTACAGCTGCATTGCATCATCAGAGCAGCACAAAGCAGTCAGAGTACACTATCCTATTTTTCCTTTCCTGCCTGTCCTCCATATTCCCTTATACATATAGGCCCCAAGTTCCCCATTTCTCCGGTCTTCTGTCCTCTGCATTTTGCCATGCACACACAATAGTTTCCCTTGCATCCAGCCCTCCACCTCTACATCCTCTTACACCACTCCGTTCAGTATATCTGGTGCAAAGTAAAGAAATGAGTTTCTAAAAATAAATTTAGAGTTAATGGTAGGGATGGGGATTTTGCTGTTATTTTTCATAACTAAAAGTTTCTCCGTCTGCAGAGGCTGACGAACAAAACCAGCTTCCTCAGAGAAACTCACTGAGAATTGCCTTCTTTTGAAATTGCTACCACCTTCCTTGGTTCCCAATAGGAGTGAAGCCAAGCTGCCCTCAGAGAAAATAATAACCCCCTTAGCCCCGTATGCAGTCAGAAGACAGAGAGGAACACAATGAGGAGCAGGGGAATGGAAGCAGTGGCCACATTAACTGAAGGAAGTTTGTGGTCTCAGTCCCAATGAGAACAATAAAAGATGGCCGCAATTTTGAGATCAGTTCTTCAAGGAATTTGCTACAGAACATTTTTCTTCAGCCTCTACTGAAGAAGAAATTTTCTGTGATGAAAAATAATAGCAAAGACAGAATTTCACTGTCAAGAAAACAGGGGTTTTCTCAGTGCTCCAAACAACTTCTATTCTTATTTACAGCTATTTTTGGTAGATTATTTTATTTACCGTCTTACTATCAAGTGATATGGAGTATGCATGCATGGATAGGCAAAAAGCCAAAAATGAGTAAGGAAGAAAATTTTTACTCAAACCGTGTACATGAATTCCCCAAGTCAACAAAATAACTGTCACATGGTCTGTCGCATCCAATACCATCTTCTGCAATTAATACCAGCCAGGAGAACTCAGAATTTCTGGAATATATGCACTTGGATAAACACATATCCTGTCACACTGTTAGAGGGAAAGCTGGGGAATATGAATTCCAAATGCCCCAATGAATATAGATATAGAATTGAATGCTATTTGGAGAGCACTGAATCTACAATGAAGTTCTTTGAAAGCACTGCAAAGGGAAAGAGATATTATCTAACTTCATGCTGAACATTTTCAAGTACATGGGAGAGAAAACAGGAAGTTGTTGAAATAAATAAATGGGGGAGTTTTAATCAGCCAAAATTCACTATTCTTGCTCCTATGAGGCTCCTCGTCCACAGGAAGTTATTTTTTTTTTTAATGCATCCATGATACTAGATACAAGAACAGGGCTAGGGGAGTAACAATAGGTAAATGAGTAAAAAACACAAACTCAGTGTGTCACATTTTCAATGAGGTACACATACACACGCACACACACACACTCTCATTTTGTATGCTTCATTTGGTAACAACAAACAGGAGAATATGCCAAAAAAATTCAGTATCTTTTAGATGTGCAATATCAAATGCTTGCTTACAATTCCTAGTATACACTTCCCTCCCTACCACTACCACACCTAAATACTTCCCACATTAAACAATGATCTAAACTACCACGTTTCAGAAACACCACAATTATTGTAGTCTATTCCTACAAAATTTCTGGTCCCTATGAATTAGAAATCTGTCAAACAAGGAATCCAAACATATGTCTGGTGTTGTCCTTGTCCTCTCACAGTGCGTCCTTCGAGCTGTCCTCTTTTATGGTGTCTGGCATCAGCAGCAAAAGAAACGAGCCAGCTTGGGAGTCAGGGCAAGGACACAGAAGGAACACTGGCAGTTGCTGATTTTACAGTTATTACCCAAGACAAATGAAAAAAACTGAAACGACCACTAGCAAATTTATTATTTTAAGACAGAGTCTGAGGCATCACTGTCCGCCTCTCAAACCCAAATGAAGCAAAATTATTTCAGGCTGGGCCAACAGTTTCTACAAATGACATGTTTGTAAGCTACATGGGTAGCTATCTATTTATAAAACAAACACTGTATCGCATGGTAGACAGATGATAGCCTAACTCATGGCTCCCATCAAAACCCTGTGAGTCCCCTTTATACTAACAGTCCAATATAACATATAATCCATACTTTAACAAATATTCATCAAGCAAAAATTAATTTCTAATGCAAAGTTAAGTAAAGATCTCTATGAATATTTTCATACATCCTTTGGTGCCAGGAGTGTAGAATCCTTGTTAGACAACTTTTCAAAGTACTACACAGATCTATAGTTTTGGTGTCTCCAAACTTATAATCTAAATGAGACTATGTTTAAGTATTTATTCTTAACATAATTTTACTGCACATTGAAGATGCTTATAGACAGATACCATCCCCTCTGTCACAATATTGTATGCCCTGTTTTCCAGAACAAGCTGCTGATCTGACTTCAATTAAAATCCCGGGCCAATGCATCTAACCTGAGATTTAAACGGAAGTTTCCTTGTAAATGTCACCATACAGTAGGTATAACTCCTACTGCACTTTGGGAACAGCACATGCATAGTTAGCCACATGCACCCTCCCCAAAATGTAGCATGGGGCAAAACTGGTTGAGCAGAGCCCAAGTAAAAATTTCATCAAACTAGCAGACTTGCCGGAAAAAAACTATTTCTTCCACTGCTCAGTTATATTTAAAATTAAATCACCGCAAGAGGGAGAATTTTCATTTTCAGGCTCAGGTTACATACTCTGGCTAGTCAGTGCATTTACTTTTAAATGCATGTCATCACCTTGTCCAGTACACAGTAATTTCACTTGTCCAGACAAGGTCTTGAGCTATAAGACAATATGATTTTTTCTAGTCTTGTAACAGAACTGGTCAGCTTTGCTTTGGAAATATCATACCAATAGCCTGTGAGAGGACCACTGAAGGGATGTGAAATATGGGGTTCCTAGATGCTACAACAAAAATAATAAATAACAATAATGAGCATTAATAATTACACAAATGCACAGTATATGTGCAGATCAAACACTCATATTTGTAAATATAGTACCTTATAATTTGCATTCTGTGCCTGTTTGTCATACACTACGGAGGTCTTCTACGTTAACATAGGGCAAGAGAAGTGACATCTATAAAGTCATTCTTCACTCTGAAATTTATTTAAGTAACAAACTGTAAAATCAACTCACTTTTGGAAAAACAAGTTAGTTGGAGAACTGCTGGGTTTCACCACATATATGTGACTTTCAGTATTACTGTATATATCTTGCTGTTTTAAAACACCCAAAATTTGTCAATATATTCAACAGATATCATCCCATATCTGTACATACATAACTCCCACACCTGGGAGAGAAATGGGGGAGGGAGGGAGAACTGATGAGGATGAAACCTGACATTTTCTAGAGTCAAAACAATGAGCAAGGATATAAAGTCCTTTTTTATACAGGATAAGTACAACTCACTTAAACCAGAGACAGATTAGTAATGCAATTCCAGGAAATTGCATACATCTTTCATTATCATTAATGGATGTATAGTATAGTTTCCCATTAATTAACAATATATACTATTACTCAGAATTAATTTAGTAAAAAAATTCCAAGGGAGAACATTTTCATTTGATATTCTACATATTAACTTTATTGTCTTAAATGGGAAAGGACACATATGACCGACAAGATGTGGTAGTTCCGATTAAACAGAAATCATTAAGACACCTTTTGTTTTAGAGTTTTATTGTAGCGTTAGGGGCATTTAACAGGGCTAGAAGTGGTTGTTTTTAAAAATTTTCTTTAGACTTTGCTCTATTTTTAAGACCTTCACTATAGCTAAAATGGATTAACTGAAAGAACTAACAATTATCACATGCTATTATATGGAATGAAATGAGGATTCGAGTATAACAATTAAAATTTTAAAGGTGAAGTGACAGGAAAACGTTTTTTAAAAGATGGTAAGTAAGGTTTGGCTGGTTCACTTTGACTGACAAGTGATGTCATTGTTAACACACTGATTAATATATGAACAATTGGGCACCCATGCCTGTAATATGCTATATAATGCCACAGTTAATTCTAAATCTCTACAATGCTGTGGAAAAGTGTTCAGGATTAGTGGGTCTGCTTTTTGTTTATGTTGGGAGGATGTGGGGGGAGAAGAATATAAAAAGGTGAACCAGTACAATGCAGGGTAATTACAGGAAGATTTCTGTCCTTATTAACAAAAAATTGAGAGTAAAAGAATCAATCAACACTGATTCATAGAAATCTGACAACTAAAAGATGTGCTCTGGTCTCCTTGAAAATATGCTTCAAGCAAGATCCTTGGCAAAAGTGGAGGACTCCAAGATGGTTGGTTGAGTTGACCGCTCACAGATGTGCCGACATATGGAAGCCAGTGCCAATGCGCTACAACCTGTTGTACAGTGTCAGCAGTATAATGACAGAACAGGTTGAACTCCTGTTAATGGTCATAAGAAGTGAAGGACAACTGTGACAGCCATGTACTTATTACTTAAGCCTATCATTTCATTGCTGATCTTGGGGTCAAGCATTTATATCTTGTACATCAACTAAAAAGATGTTTCTAATCATTATCTACCAGTTAGAATGTAGCTATTTTTACAATGAAAATTATGCAGTACTAATTAAATATGCGCACCACAAATACTATTTTTGTTAAAGTAACCCAGTTCTTTCAAAGTATAATACTCTTCATATGTATTCTACATTAAGTCACCCTTTATTTTTCAGAATTAAGCAACACTCTAAAAAAATTCACAATTGTAATAAAGTAGTCACAAAGGCAATACATTATCCTGATTTTTAAAAAATAAAATAAAATAAAAAACCTTCTCTCCTGTGCTTTCTTCACAGGTCATGGGAAAATTAATGACAAAATACTTAAAGATCCTCTCCTCATATGGAAGTGTGTCTGTGCCTCTAAATATTTGTTGTTGCTTCTCTCTGGATCCTTTCTATTTTTGCTGTATCTTCCACTCCCCCCACCCCCCCGCCCATATGCAGTGTTGTTGTGGCCCTGTCAGTCCCAGGATACTAGAGAGGCAATATATTATACACAGAGTTCTTCTTCAGGTCTGGGAAATGTACTCGGAGTGTCACAGTTAAACACTAGGTGGAACAAATTAAATTACCGATAATAACTTTGCTAGACACTAAAAATCATTGACTGAATAGAGACACTGGATTTACAGTTTATTACAAAAATCAATAACTCACTGACAAACCTCACCCAGGTGCCTCTCCCCCACCCTCTGCTTCCTTTCCCCCCTATGACTGGAAGGGTGTTATCAGGTCACTTCACCTTGAATGGTCCCTTGAAATATGTATTAATTACTTATACTAAACAATCTGTTGCATCTTTTATTTAGCTGTGACATTCTGAATAGGTTTCCCAGACTTGAAGATCTCCGTGTAGCTTGAAAGCTTGTCTCTCTCACCCATAGAAGTTGGTCCAATAAAAGACATTATCTCACCCACCTTGCCTCTCTAGTATCTTTTCTGAGACAGACTGTCCAGAACTGAACGGTATTCCAGGTTAGAGCATACCAATCATTTATATTATGGCATTAAAATATTTTCAGTATTATTTTCTATCCTGTTCTTTATACATCTGAATAAACATTCTGTTTGCTTTGTTTACCACCTCTACAGACAAAGCAAATATTTTCACTGAGCTGTTCAAAATGATGTACAGGTCTTCCTCCCGAGCGGTTATAGTTAATTTAGAATCCAGGAACATATACAAGTAGTACAAATTATTCCAGACATCATGCAACACCTTGCACTTGCCAGCAATTAATTTCATCCAAGTTTGTGCTGCCCATTCACCTAGCTTTGTTAGGTTTTTCTGAAGTTCCTTATAGTGTTCTTTAATCTAATTTAAAGAACGGTGTGTCGCCTACTTATTTTTGCAGTGATGGAAGGGGGTCCACAACACCAACATATGTGGTTTTATGTCAGCAGCACAAGAGGGAAAGGTCAGCCTGATAGGTCCCCTTTTCTCTGCTACAGAGCTACAGAAGTGGAGCAAGTACATTTATGCGAGTCACAGAGACCCTCATAAAAATTCTCTATGGTCACTCAGGAAAGAAGCATCCCTTACAGTCTGATGCTGGGGGAGGGGTTTTGTTTGTTTTAATGAAGTAAGGTGTGCAGTGAAACCTGGGAACTTTTTCAATTAAAAAACAAAGAAAATTGTGGAAAATCCTCAATCCTCCTTCTACAAAAACGTGTCCTAGCAAACTAACAAATAAAGAAAAATGATTTCTCTTGCCTTCATTCCATGAATCACCTGTAGCATTATCTCAACTTTCCATAAACATTATTTCTCTCAGCAGCCATGATGATGGTGGAATGTTCCAAGCATTCTGTAAGATGTCTCTCCAAAAAGCTCAGTACACATAAGTGCTTGTAACCTCCATTCACTATATCCCCAGTGAATCCTTCCCTATGCTTTACAATACAACAGGAAAGAGAGAGAGAAAGAGAGATCTCTTCTTCACCAGAGGTAACTTGTTCCACGTTATCCTGGAGACTAGCAATAAAATCTTGTTTAGCAACATTCATGCAGCAAAACAATTAGTTGTATTATGGGGGGGAAGTACAGAGCAGTTTTTCTGATACCTGAAAATACACTCATTGACACTAACCACTCAAGTATGGTAATATTAACTCGGTGCACAAATCTAAACAAAGTAACTGAAGTTTCTTCCACTGATAAAATTATTCAGCCATAACAAATATAGGAAATATTTAGGTCCTCTTAATACATAAATGTTGTGTCAGTCACTAAGTCTCTAGATAAGTCAAAAGTCTGCAGTCCTAATATTCAGAATAGTGGAAAACAAACAGAAGGGCCCTGTAGCTATGCACACAATCTGTCCTAGCAAAACGTCTGACAGCTGCAACACTAACAAAATTAACAGTGGATGAATTAGTACCAGACGCTAAACAGTTGCTATGGAAAGAATCATCCATTTCTTTCTTTTTTCCCCCCTTCCTCAACTGATCGACCCACCACCACCATTCCCTCCAAATTAACACTATTGTTTTACATTGTTTTATTATAAATGATCATAAATTACCCCTTTATACACTTAATATACATAAAAGGGTGAAGGTATTCAATAGCCCATCTAGAACTTTAAGACAGGGCTCATAGTTTTGAAGGGTCACGCCCCAATTTTTTTTTAACCTTTAGTCAGCCAATTTGCACCTCCCCTTCAGGTTCCTTTCACTCCTGGCTTCCTGGATAACATTTAGCTTTATTTTTAGAATCAGGGCTTCTTGTCATGGACTGGTAAATGGTACCAGCTCTTTATTTCATCTCTCTACATGTCCTGTTTCCATCCTCACCTGTGCATTCCTGACTCTTCTCCCCCTCAACTCCTTCCTTATTGTTCTTCTTTCCCCCTTAGCCTCTTGAATTCTCTTTCACTAAACACTTCTAGCCTTAGATGGCAGCAAGAGTTCAGAAGTGTTATTTTCAAACAGTTAAGGTATCTTGCTCTGTATTTGGGTATTTAAAGTGGCAAGTATTTGGGTGCCTCACATCCTACAGGAACATGAAAAAAGCAAAACTAAGCATTCACGTTTGAAAACTGAGTCTCTAGTACCAAACTCTAAAAGGACTGCTAGCATCAGATGTTCAATTATAGCAATGCCGCTCACATCTTACACTAATAGTGTTATTAATTCTCCCAGATAAGAGTGTATCACACACTCTTCTAGAGTATAAAAATTACATTAATACCAATTTTATCCAGATCTACACTGCCCATATGACCTATATCAACACTAGGGAAGAATATCTATTTTTGAGGAACCAACCTTACTTCACACATGAAAACAATATTATTAGGAGTACAGCATGTTTTCTAGTCAAAAAAGTAGCAGACTTGTATTATTCCTGCCAAGCAGGTGCTGTAGTTGTAAACATGAAGAATAAGGAAAATGTATCATGAGTTGCAGAAAGCTTCAGTATTTCACCTACTTAGACTTAAAAATTGCCATTTCACCATACATTCATAGATTCCAAGGCTGCAGGGAACAATGTGATCATCTAATCTGACCTCCTGTATAACACAGACCAAAATAATTCCTGGAGCACATCTTTTAGAAAAATATCCTATCTTGTTTTAAAGTTACCAGTGATAAAGAATCCACTACAACCCTTGGTAAATTGTTCCAGTGGTTTGTAAATGACCATTATGTAAAGTATATTTACATTCTGGAGGGTCATGACAAACAGATCACAACTCCCCACCTTCACAATCATCATGCAACTCAGAAGGAACTAGTCAAGTGAAATCCAGTTAGGGTCATCGCTGTAGGCACAGTATACTTCTCTTGCTGAAGAAAGATCCATTACTAGACCAACAAATTGTGGACTGAGACACTGGCCTCCGGTGCAGGGACGGGGACAGGGGACATCACATTTAAAAATCTTTGCTGAAGCACTCCAAGTCCTCATACTCCTATTTATGCATCCATATAAGAACTAACAGGTAATCTCATCCCACACAGCTACAAGACTATACCTCCCACGGCTGTAATTCTTCTCTTACTTCCCGAGAGGAGAATGCACTGGGTTCACCAGACCACAAACCCAGAGTAATTTTTCAATGTAGTGTTTCTTCTTCTTCTTGTCCCCCCCCCCGCCCCCCCTAGAAGTTATTCGGACTTTTACCTTCTTGAAACCGTTCACGTTTCAGCTACTTCAAATTCAACAAACTTTCTTTTCCCAAATTAAAGATGAATAGATCAACTCTTCTTTCTAATTTGCAGTTACTGACGGCAGGAAAAGGGATTTCAAAATAAAGAAAGCTTCTGAAATCGATTTAGCAATCCATACATAACAGAATAAAGTATGTTAGGTTGTTTATTTTCAGTAAAAAATATTTTGTGGATGATTCCATCTGTTTTTCTTATAGATGAGGTAAAATTATCTAAAAGGAAAAACCGCATTTTTGTTAATTCATCCTGTTTTAAGTTATTTCAAGTAGCATTGGCTATAAATTTAGGACAAATCTTCACAATAGTTAGTTTCAATTACAGCTTCTTCTTCCATTCTCGTACGCTGACTAATATTTCAGAGCACCAGCCAGTTAATACTAGCTTCAAAATACTGTTACCATGCTCCAAATAAAGTAGGCTGACATCTGGTTTCCAGTTTATAGCCAGCCATTCTCTAACCAGGCAATCTGATCTAGAACGAAACTAGTAGGCCACTAATTAGCTTTGGCAAATCACTACTACTATATTTCCAGTGTTTTAAAGTAGACTTCAATAAACAAGCCTACCACCATTTGATGTAGTGACATCTTACAACATTAAAAATAAAATGTATGGTCTTAATAAAAATCCAATATTTTCTTCTTTATAAATTTTTGCTAACAGACTCAGGGAGCAAATTTTTAGTAGGTTAACAATTTTTTTTCTATTAAAAGTAACTGTTGAGCCCAAAAAAGTGTATAATTAAAAAATATCTTACAGATTATGTATTTTTAGAAATATCAGGGCTTTCTTTTTTCTTTGTTGGAGGTCGTTAGTAATAATTTTGGAGGACCTACAGAGTGATGTCACACACAAGGTTGTCAAACTTGCTTTCTAAATGCAACTTTACCTCCATCAAACTGAGGGAGGGGGGGATGATGATTCTATGACAATCTTAGCTGAATCCTACACTAAGAGAGAATTTAGCTTCCTCTTCATCTCAGTTTTGTGGTAGGGGAGAGATTAAGCTCAAATAATAACCATTTCTATTCAGACATTCTCTTGCCAAGGACCTCCAGCTGAGAGGAAGTGAGGACTGGATAGTCTTCATATTTCAAAATGTAAAAAAAACAAACAAAAAAGGAGAACTTCTTAAAGAAAGAAAGCTTGAAGACCCATTCATATATAATAAAGGAGCAAAAAAAGGACAAAATCCAACATTTTGTTTTAGCTTCATAACTTTCCTTTAAATATACTGTAAAATATAACAAAGAGTAAGGGCTCTTTGATATTAATTACATTTAATGAAACATTAAAATATATTAGTAATTTCTGAAATGTAAATTACTAAAAATGTTCTAAATTCCAAATACTAAGCATATTAACAATCTTTTCAGAAAGAATTCACTGATTCTAGTTCTAATTAAGAGTTATACCAAAATTAATATATAATTAGAACCTGAAACATAATTCAATTTTTTAAAAAATAACCTGCAATATTTCTCAGCCCATAAATTAAATGGATTTGTTTTAATTGCAAGTCAAAAGAATGCAAAAAATAAAAAAAAGTGTGGCCATTTGGAGCCAGCATAGTTGAGTGGTAAAGCAATGTGTTATCTTGTGCAGTCTGAGTGTTTGGAATTAATTCCTTCGTGCCTGGGTAAACATGGGCTGATGTTCTGAAGAAAGCATATTCCACTTTTGAGCCAAAGGATCACCCTACACTTATCTCTAATGATATTTTCCAGATGGGGCCCAAAGGAGGCATATGTTCATCATCTTCATTACAGAAGCAAGAGGAGTAAGGAGGATGGAAATAAGACTCCATACCGATTTACAAAAGGTACAAATGGGAGTGTACTTTTCTTATGCACTACTATACAACCTCCAAGCCAACTTTGAAAAAGTAATTCCAGGCCTTTAATTTATACTGTGATTTAAGCTTCTTTTATTATTGTGGTCTAATACTGACTGCTGCCCACTAACTTCTTTCATAAGATTTTTGCTGCCTGTTGACATTGAAGTTGAGAAGCTCCATTGTGCAGAGTGAAATTAAACAATGTTATATAACAGACAGAAACTGCTCCCAAGCCATTCTTATTTATTAGCTTAATAAGAGTGCCTTTCATTCATTTGGCTATCCTTTTATTGGAGCAAAACTTCAGAAATCAAATAGTTTATTTTGCCAACATCACATTTTCTGACCTTGATTGTTTTTAATCATTTTCAGTAAATATTACTAGATAATTTTAATCACTAGCTATAGAACATTACCATATAATGAGATAATTTCCTAGCTAACTATTAAAATGTCTCTCTGATGAAGGTTCAATATCTCAATGAGATCAAAGAATCAGCTTATTGGTAGACCTGTGACAATAATCTCTACTAAACTGACAGTAGTCAGGTTACTAAAATTAAAAGACCGCACTGTTCAGACTATTTTATTGACATTATTTGAAGTGGGCGTGGTATATAAAAATCACTGCACCTTCTGTTGGTCAGATAGATATACCCAGTCAACCCCAGTTTTAAATGGCTTTCTAAAATATAAGAATTTGAAGAGGGGACTGAACTGTTGTTGTAACACAAGCTTCATCAATGATGATAGCTTACTGTATTAAGCAATTTCTGTGTTTTTTGATCAGTCTTAACTAGGAATGCTATGATCTTGTTCACTAAAATCTTTTAACGAAGCAAAGCATTATCTTTAATAATAATGCCTGTATGAAACTAAGCTCTTATTCCATGTTTGCAATATAGATGTTCTGTTTTCTAAAATGCAGGACACTTTTGTTCTAGAGCAGGAACTGCAGAATTACACTAAATAAATTAATGTACATTCATCTGAATCAAATGAAGTAGACTTTTTTTAGTTGGAGAATTTATTCCAGTTTATCTAGAATTTAACCTGAGAGGACCAGACAATAGTAATGCAACATATTTGTGGATACAAGGCTCTATTACTCCAATTCCCTCTTTGCCAGCCTCATAAGTAGCTAGATGTCTATTTCGTAGCTTACTGAGAATGTGCAGCAACAAGGAATTCTCACTGGTTAGGGCCATCACAATCACATAAATAAATAAAAATGCTAGGGTGGAACTCAGTGTTTATACTTTTAAAACAGAACAATTTTTTAATGGAACCATTTAAACAAAATAAATATTTTTTTCTAGGTTCCAGACTTGCAAACTCAGTTGAGTTTGCTGAATGTCAGCCTGTTTTCGTTCTGGCTCATGCATCACCATCAGTAACAAAGGATTCTGCAAGCCAAATGCTGCCCTCTGTTATACCTGTGCAGCCGTCTGTTGACTTCAGTGGGGTTGCACAAGTGTAACTGAACACACAATTTCCTGCTAATGGGGACTTGGTTAACAGTTCTAGTATTGATGCATGAGCCAGAAAAGAATCAGAATCTCTCTTGGAGCTGTGTTTGTTCTACAGGGCAACAGGTGTAAAAAGTAGTGAGAAGAGTAAGATTTTACTAAAGTCAGCAGCTATCATTCTAAATAACAAAAAGCTGATCAGGTGATTAAGGTAACATTTTTACACAGTCACTGTAAAGTGCAGGCCTGATCTAAAATTCAGCACTGCTGGTTTTAACATTTTTTAACACTATTGGATGTGTTACACTGCTTAAAGCCTTGAATTATCCGTTATCTGTGTGCGCGCGCGCACACACACACACACACACACAAGCTGTCATTTAAGAATACCTCCATCTTGTCTGAAGTTCACAGGTGATCATACTTTTGCTGAGGCAGGCCCCACAATATGAAATTTGCTTCCTCCAAAATGTTCTATTTCATCCCTCACCACTTTATAAAAGCATGCTATTGTTTCCCTCTCACCCCTCAGATATATACAGAATAGTTGTTGGCCCCATATTTAGTAATTTTCCTTCCAATTCCTTTGCTGAAAAAATAAATAATAATAATAATAATCCTCTTCTGTTTCCAGAAATTTCTGTGAAGTGTTGTATTTTTATATTATATCACATTTTGTTTTTATAAAGTGGGAAAGTATCCCTTATGCTTTTTAGAGGGTAAAGAATGCTATATACGCAAGATGGTTGTTTTTCTTTAAATCCAGTAAATATGCATTTGATATTCTCTTCTACAGTACAAACACGAAATGAAAATCAAGTACAATAAAAAGTGCATCAGGCACCTTTGCTGGCAAATTTTGAGAGCAAAATAATGCCCGGCGAGGGCGGGGAGAGAGAGAGAAAGAACAGGAAAATAATGCAGGGCTGCTTACCTGAAATGGTCAACCCTGCTTCAGTTTAAAAGCTATGTGTGGCTGTACAAGATACTAGAAGTTTAGGGCAAAGTGAGCTACTCACCATGGTCAACTGTATGTCACTACCCAAAAGAGTTTTTTTAGCTCACAACTATTTCATACCAGTGCTGGTTTCTGATCAAAATAAAAAGCTTTGGAGTACTAGAGGATTTCACAGAGTTCTTTTTTTGTGCACGGGTGCAAGCAAGAACTGTAGAGGGCTCTTTACAACTTGTTACTATAATAATAGTTGTTCCCACACAAAGGCATTGAGTGGTGTACAATAATTTCACAGCAAATAAAATTAACACCACATTATAATATTTCATACTTTTTTAAAACGTGAATTGCAACTGTATTGCTCTACACTGCTCTATCATAACCTACAGATTATTTTACTTACAGTGCAGTCCTTTAAACATTTAATTTTTAAATATTTGATCCAGTTATAGCACTTCTACAGGTGTTTTAAAAAATAAATTTGTCTGTCCACAATTAAACACACCCATAAAGCAACACTGGGAACATTTTCCACCCTAAGAAACATGCATTTCTTTAGGGCTTGCAAGTTCTTCTCAATCTGGAGCCATATGCCATCTCAATAGTGCTTCAAGTCCTTGCTTGCTAGGCCCTTTTCGTTTTGGATCAAAGCCAAAGCAAAACATCATAGCACAGGATTCACATTTAAAAGCTTAAACACTTAAAAAACAAAACAAAACAAAAAACAAAACAAACAAACAAAAAAAAACCACATACATACATACATACATTTGACACAGGGTAGCCACTATCCATGTATTTTATTCCTATCATATTACCTTCCCAGAAGCCTGAAAATAAAATCTTTTTAATGACTTTTTTCTTAGCTTCTACCCACCACCTGTTCTTTAAAAAGCCCATTGCAATTAATTAGAGTTCAAGCCAAAATACTGAATGTATAAGGATAAATGCCAACTAAGTGTGTAAGTTATGCACAAATAGTTTAAGTGTTTTAACATCCAGGAAGGAAAGTAATTGTTTAGAGTGGTCAAAAGAGGTTTAACTAGAATGAATGGGATTAAATTTAACAAAGAAAAATTGTGCTGAATATTAGAAAAATGTCCAAAGTGTGAAATCTATTAGATTATAAGGGGCGAAGTCAGACAGACAGATGAAACTCCCACTGGCTTCAATATGAGTGATACACCTAAATGAGGGATACCACCATCCAAGTGTCTCCCAAGTAGCAACAGTCCCATCACTTGAGTTATTTAAAACTGCGTGGAGAATATACTACTGCACTGAAAGCAAGGAGTAGTGACTTAGCATATCTTGAAATATTATTAATAATGTCAGATTATGGGCTTATATTTTAGTCTGACCCACATTAAATCAATAAATTAATATTTTTTTTAAATACTAGAGATTGCACCCTTTGTAACTTCATTAAAAACAAAACTATTGATTACACTTACTTTTGACAGAGCTGGCTGAACAAAACTTTGGGAGAAAGAGGGCCTTTGCCAGCTTCCCTCATACTGTGAAGGAACAAGAACATGGCTGAAGTCAATGGTCCAGGGCTTGAGAGGTTCACCACCAAAGGATCCTTTGGAACAAAGTTGAATTATGTATCAGTAACATGGATGCCATTAGCTGATATAACTGATGCACAAGACTTGTTTTGTAATTAATACATTTACACTAAAGATCAACGTAACTGATAGTAAGGCTTAAAAAATTTAACTCAATGGTTAGTAATTTATACATTAATTTCAGAAGTTTAGTTTATCCTGATTGAATCTAAGGCCTGGTCTACACTAACCCCCCAATTCGAACTAAGGTATGCAACTTCAGCTACGTAAATAATGTAGCTGAAGTTTGAAGTACCTTAGTTAGAACTTACCTCGGTCCAGACGCGGCAGGCAGGCTCCCCCGTCGACTTCGCGGTACTCCTCTCGCCGAGCTGGAGTACCGCAGTCGACAGCGAGCACTTTCGGGTTCGACTTCTCGTCCAGACAAGACGCGATAAGTCGAACCCAGAAGTTCGATTTGCCTGCCGCCGAACTACCGGGTAGTGTAGACCTACCCTTAGTCAAAGAAAAAATCCCATATACACCTTTGTTTCTTAAAAGAATAGCTTCAGAATCAAGCATCTTTTCATACGGACATATAAATTGATGGTTAGTATTAATTCGGGAAGGTGGGAGGGGGAAGTGGCTTACTAACTGAAGACTGAAGTGAAATTTAATATAACCTAGTGAAACATAGTAATGAATTCATTAGCTTGGTTTTCACATACAGATATATTCCTCATTAAATGTTTAGAAGGTCTAGATCTGTCCCATTTTATTTTTTCTCTTTTTTATGTCAATTGCATTTATAGGGTGGGTTTGTGATGTTGGAATAATCCTGTCAGGTACTTTAGCACCTCAAGTATTGTCAGCACAGCATCTATGCACATTTCTCACTTCTTTCATCTAAGACTGGCTTCCCAAATTCAAATCTTGAGTAAGAAACCACACGAAGATGAAGTCAAAGGAAGCAAACAATATAGCTCAGTTCTAATTTCTCTTCCCTGGGTTTTGTACATTCTTGTGCTATAGTATTTCAGTAGACATCAGATTTTGTAATTTGTAATTTTTCCTCACCTTCTGTCTCCTATTTGCAAAGCAATAGCTATTAAGAAGGAAGGGAAGTAATCTAAAATTATATGACCACCCACCAAACATTACTGTAACAGATAGATGAATTATTTGGTAGCAGTACAATTAACTATATCTTTCCTATAAAATTAACTATTGCCTTTATTTTAGACTTCTGGGACATCAAAGTTGGCTATTACGGGCCCCTCCCCATTTTCACCAAAACTAGTTGTCAAGCATATACGAGTCTTCTTCTAGCCTTAGTCTCATTTTTATCGGGTTAGCTCTTGGAGTTCTCCTTCTCCATTCCAGTCTGTTTTGAAACAGTCCCTCAGAAACTCCACAGCTAATCAAATCCTTTTGTATGACATCCAACCATCCATCCAACTGGGGTCTTCTTTGACCCTTCACTTAGAAGTTTAACACCCGGTTTTCTATGCATTCTTCCAGTCTTCTTTTCACATGTCGAAACCATCTAGGACTGGATTCCCTCCACTTTCCTATAATGGGTATCATCTTTATTCTTTCCCTAATTTGTTTGTTCCAAACATGGTTCATCCTTGTAACTCCAAGGATCCATCTTAACATTTTCATTTCCACTATATTCAAGATATGCGCCTGTCTCTTCCTCAGTGCCCAGCAGTCAGATCCATACAAAAGTACAGGCATAATTACCATCTTGTAGAACTTAGGAGAATGTCTGTCAAATTGAAAACTATCACAGATCACTCTGCTCATTTCTCTCCATTTAGACAATGCCTTTTCTGTTCTTAAAAGTTAATAAATGCATAAATAAATGCAAAGTAATGCACATCAGAAAGCATAATCCATCTATACATACAAGAAGATGAGCTCTAAATTAGCTGTTACCACTCAAGAAAGAGTGCTTGGAGTCACTGTGGATAGTTCTCTGAAAACAACTGTTCAATGTACAGCAGCAGTCAAAAAAAGCTAACAGTGTTAGGAATCACTAGGAAAGGGACAGATAATAAAACAGTAAATATCATAATGCCACTATATAAATCCATGGTACATACACACCTTGAATTCTGCATGCAGTTCTGGTTGCCCCATCTCAAAAAAAGATATATTAGAATTGAAAAAGACAGAGAGACGGGCAACAAAAATTATTAAAGCTCTGAAACAGCTTCATATGAAAAGAGATTAAAAAGACTGGGACTTTTCAGCTTGGAAGAGAGACATTTAAGAGGGGATATGATAGAGGTCTATAAAATCATGAATGGTGTAGAGAAAGCAGATAAGAACGTGTTATTTACTCCTTTGTGTAACACAAGAATGAAAATCTCAAACCAATGAAATTAATAGACATTTAAAAACAAACAAAAGGAAATACTTCTTCACACAATACACAGTCAACCTGTGGAACTCACTGCCTTGGGATGCTGTGAAGGCCAAAAGTGTAACTGGGTTAAAAAAAGAATTAGATAAATTCATGGAGGATAAGTCCATCAATGAGTGTTAGCCAAGATGGTCAGGGATGCAATCCCATGCTCTGGGTGTCCCCAGCCTCTGAACGCCAGAAGCTGCGAGTGGATCACAGAGGATGGATCACTCAATAATTGCCCTTTTCTGTTCATTCCCTCTGAAGAACCTGGCATTGGCCCCGTCAGAAGACGGGATACTGGGCTAGATGGAGCATTGATCTGACCCAGTATGGCCGCTCTTATGTTGTTGAGTTCACTATTATCTTATATTATTGCATCTAGGTCCTTAAATTCTGTACCTTTGGTAGTGGCTGGCCTTCAGACTTACAGTCTTGTTATCTTTCTGCAAGGTATCATAGAATCTATAGACCATATACTCTTATGGTCTTGCTCAGGAAGGACAGACAGGGAAAAAAGGGAGGAGGTGTTGCCTTATATATTAAAAATGTATATACTTGGACTGAGGTTGAGATGGAAATAGGAGATAGACTTGTTGAACATGTCTGGGTAAGGATAAAAGGGGTAAAAAACAAGGGTGATGTCATGGTAGGGGTCTACTACAGACCACCGAACCAGGAAGAAGAGGTTGATGAGGCTTTTTTTTTAAAAACAACTAACATCATCCAAAGCACAGGACTTGGTGATGATAGGGGAAGGAATGTCAGTGAAAATGAGGTAGGATCAGAGGCTGAAATAGGGAAAGAACAAGTTAAAAATTACTTAGACAAGTTAGATGTCTTCAAGTCAAGAATGCCTAATGAAATACGTCCTAGAATACTCAAGGAGTTGACTGAGGAGATATATGAGCCATAAATTCAATAAATTAATGGAGATATCCTATCTCCTAGAACTGGAAGAGACCTTGAAAGGTCATCGAGTCCAGCCCCCTGCCTTCACTAGCAGGACCAAGTACTGATTTTGCCCCAGATCCCTAAGTTGCCCCCTCAAGGATTGAACTCATAACCCTGGGTTTAGCAAGCCAATGCTCAAATCACTGAGCAATCCCTCCCCCACATTAGTGATTATCTTTGAAAAGTCATGGAAGACGGGAGAGATTCCAGAAGACTGGAAAAGGGCAAATATAGTGCCAATAGGAAAATGAGGACAACCCAGGGAATTACAGACCAGTCAGCTTAATTTCTGTACCTGGAAAGATAATGGAGCAATTAATTAAGCAATCAATTTACAACCATCTAGACGATAAGGTGATAAGTAAATCCATGCTGACTGTTGTGAAGAACAAATCATGTCAAACCAAACTGATAGCTTTCTTTGACAGGGTAAAAAGCCTTGTGAATAGGGTGGAAGTGGTAGATGTGGTATATCTTGACTTTAGCAAAGCTTTGAATACTGTCTCAGATGACCTTCTCATTAAAAAAAAACCACATAGGGAAATGCAACCTAGATGGAGCTACTATAAGGTGGGTGCATAACTGGTTGGAAAATCATTCCCAGAGAGTAGTTATCAGTGGTCCACAGTCATGCTGGAAGGGCATAACAAGTGGGGTCCCGCAGGGATCAGTTTTGGGTCTAGTTCTGTTCAATATCTTCATCAATATTTTTAGATAATGGCATAGAAAGTACACTTATAAAATCTGCGGACAATACCAAGCTGGGAGGGGTTGCAAGTGCTTTGGAGGATAGGATTATAACTCAAAATGATCTGGACAAATTGGAGAAATGGTCTGAAGTAAATAGGATGAAATTCAATAAAGACAAATGCAAAGTACTCCACTTAGAAAGGACCAATCAATTGCACACATACACAATGGGAAATGACTGCCTAGGAAGGAGTACTGCGGAAAGAGATCTGGGGGTCATGGTGGACAACAAGCTAAATGAGAGTCAACAGTGTAACACTGTTGCCAAAAAAAAAAAAAGCAAATATCATTCTGGGATGTATTAGCAGGAGTGTTGTAAGCAAGACACAAGAAGTAATTCTTCCTCTCCACTCTGCACTGATTAGGCCTCAACTGGAGTATTCTGTCCAGTTCTGGGTGCCACATTTCAGGAAAGATGTGGACAAATCGTAGAAAGTCCAGGGAAGAGCAACAAAAATGATTAAAAGTCTAGAAAATATGCAGTAGCAGAGGCAGGCAATGGAGTAGGAGTGTTCCAAAGCAGAGAAGCAATGTGTACGGTAGAATAAAGTCCCAACACCAAGCCCACCCTTCTCCCACCAACCAGGAGGCAGCCGGGGTGGCATAGGGAAGAGGAGAGAATGTTTCCACTCTGTTCCATAGCCAGATAATGCATGCAGCAAATGGATTGAGAAAAACGGTTGTCAAATTTATTAGATATCCACTAACCAGAGATGGGAGACCCTAAAAAAGGTCCAGGAATAGCACCCCAATAAAAACCTCAGCAACTTGAGGAACAGGAGTTTGATTTTTGACTTGGGGGCTGCCCTGAGTAGTGGGGCCCCTTATACTGGTTTAGTGCTTTGGCTATTCAGTGTTTGGTAAATTTCACAAATTTTACACAAAGGGCTGGGGTAGATTGGAAAGAATTTTTTTACACATTTAATGAAGCACAAACATACTGTTTCTTGTATTGTGCATGTTAAAAACCAGATTTAATGAGAACTGAAAAAAAATCCACTACATCACACTCTTTTCTTTCACTCCTCCTTCAGGTCAGGCATTATTTGCATTCACTTATGCTCCTTCTTTAGTTCAGCAGAATGTTAGATGGTGATCATTCTTCCTCTTTTAATGTTGATTTTACAACATTAACTCTACAAAGTAAGTGAGGTCATATGTATTGTAGACTAATTGAGAACTAAAAGACAAAAGAAATTTTAGGCCAAAGGCGTGATCATCATCCTACTCTCAGCCTACTTTATCTTTTATAGACATTATTCTGATCGAGTTTCTCCCATTGCACATTTCACACAAACTGGACCTCTTACTACACACCTACCAATTGTGCATCTTCAGCTTGACTGATTTTTAACTTTATTCCCTTTTCCTTCATCTCATACATTAGTTCATTTAACATGTGAGTCTGTGCCAGATTCTTAAAGAGACAAAAAAAAAAAAAAAAAAAAGTTAGACACACTGATCTCAACTAGAACATAACTTCTTCAGACACAAATTCTAACCATTGGCATGTACAAAAATATATTTAACGGAAAGACTTCAGTGGGTACTGAATCAGGCCCCAGGAAAAAAGTATCTCCTATAGGAAATAGGTCTCACTGTTATAAAAGGTGTAGTTATTGCTGGTAGGTCTCCAAATAAAAATAACAGAAGTAGTTGGAACAGCAATAACACTCTCTCGGTGACTGATTTATTTATTATTTTCATTGTAGAACAAATCATTTATTATTTTTAACTTTGAGTTTTCCTGTTTGTCTAAGGCCTGGTCTACACTTAAAAGTTAGGTCAACATAGAAAAATTAGTCAGGGGAGTGGAAAATCCATACCACTGACCAACGTAGCGATGCCAACCTAACCCCCAGTGTAGACACAGCTATGCTGATGGAAGAATGCTTCTGTTGATGTAGCTACTGACGTTCAGAGGAGGTGTTCCTATATTGATGGGAAAACCCCTTTCATAGTTATAGCAACGTAGCTATGACAGTATAGACTCTGTAGTGTTAACATATGCTTCAGAGGGCACTGTGACTTAGCGTAACAGCTTTTGGTCATATCCCTGGAAAAAAAAATTATATATATATATATAAAAATATAAAAATATAAAAATGAAAAAAGTCATTAATAATTCAACATACCTGACCTTTACTAAAAATATAGTCAGAGAAACAATGTTGGGTTAATGTGACTCGGGCTATTCTACACATAGATTTTTCTACTGGTATAAGTATTTCCACTAGAGGTGTACTGTTTTTCAAAATGAATTAGGCCTGGTCTACACATAAATGTTAGGTAAACATAGCTATATCGGGGGGGGGAGGGAGGGCGAACACATCCTTGATCAACATAGCTATGCTGACACCCAATGGAGACACAGCTGTGTTGACAGAAGAATGCATCTGTCAACATAGCTACTGTCGTTCAGGGAGGTAGCGTTCCCACACCAATAGAAAAACCCCTTCCGCTGGTATAGGCTGCATCTACACTATAGGGTTATGCCAGCATAGCTATGTCACAATAGCTATGCCATCGTAGTCTCCGTAGTATAGCCAAACGCTTAGTTATTCCAGTACAACTGTAGTGTGGATGCAAGGATATTGGTATAAAAGTGCGTATGCCAGTATAGCTCATGCAGTATAGCTCTTCCCATTAGGGAAGAAACTATATCAATTACTATAAGTACTTTTATACCGGAATACGTGTATTCATGCTGGGAAGGGGGAGGTTATAGTAAAAGCAATACAATTCTTATGTGCAGACAATGCCTAGGTGCTCAATATCCTAACTCACGCGTAAAACACCCTTTTCACTCCTGCAGGTAGGACAAGTTCAGTGCATTACTCATGGCTACCTAATATGGAATTGCAAAGATCACACATTGAATTGCAACTGAATACAGCTACAACCCACACACAAACATGATGTGTAACACCTGACATTTTCTTCTGTCTCATTCATTTGTAAAGCACTGCTGACATAGGGTTTGTTACTGAAGAAAATATTTGGGGGGGGGGGGAAAGGGGAGGCAAGGAAGAAGAAGGAAAGGGTTGGGAAAAAGCTATTAGAATGAAATGTCAAAAAGCAATAATTGAAGTGATAACATACAAATATCCTTTATAAAATTCACATTTGTAATGATTAAATGAAATATTTCTAAAATGCTATCAACAAGGAAAGCGGGTGTCATTTTTGCATCTTACCTGCATGACAGCATTAAAAAAACATGTATTTCCTAAATTATTTATTCCCTTAACTGGAATTGAAGCGCCATTTGCAGAACTTTTTCCTTTCAATATTTCACTTCCTTCATTATTTTCTTCGCGAAGTCGTATAATTTTTGACGATGAACCTATAAATAAAACTATAGATTAACATTAAGTGACCAAAAGATCAGATTTTATGATTCGGATATTTAGCATGAAATATTGATTCCCTTTACCTAAAAGTGATACCAGTTTGCTTGATTGAACAGTTGGATTTAAAGTTATTAGAGGAAAAAAAAGGAAAGGTTGCAAACAAGCTAGTTTTTACATAAAAGCTATTTCCAGTACCCAATACGAGATTGTTAAATATGTCTGATATGGAATATTATATTCAATTGCTGAGATGTCTACTTACCAAAAATAATAGCTTAACATTATAGATTATGAGTTCTTTAGGGCAGGATCTGTCTTTTTTACTATACGAATGCACCATGCCTACCACAGAAAGTACTGATACTCACACAGAAAGTACTGATACAGGCCCTAATCCTGAAAACTTTTACAGACATGGTTCACTTAATGCAGAAGAAGTAGTTCCATCGACTTTAGTGCTTAACTAAAGCTAGCATGTGCGTTTAAGTGTTTGCAGAAATGGGATCTTACTTATACCCTGTTTTTCCCAGTTCACTTTTTCCACTTATTTATTTATTTATTGCAACGTATAACATATAAAATCTTTGCTACTGTGTGTACTTTTGATTTTCTTTAAAATAACAATACAACAAAAACAAAATCAGCAGTAAATCTCCCAGACAAACTCTACCACCAACACAACCAATGGGTGATACTTTTTCCACCAAACTTCTATCCACCATAAAAAGACAAAGAAAAAAAAACCACCCCACGCATCCCCAGGCTCCACCCTCTTCTACCATCCACACAAAGAGATGGGTCTTGCAGCATGCCCTTTTAGTCACTAAGAACAGTTAAGACTTCAGATTTATGTGCACTATACACATACTAGAAAGACCAGGCAGTAGTTATTACTTTACTTTTAGGTGCTGTTGAAGGGAGGTGTGCAAAAGCTCTCACCTGAGTACAGTGAATCTCTCTCAGTTACTGTATTGTGTTCAATTTGGCTTGCACAACCCATTCAACAGCTGGATACGAACTGTCATCTGTTTTCCCAGATGATACATTTACTTCTCCTGCCCCTTGTCACTGGCACTGGATCTGTTAAGCTACACACAGCTGCATAAGATACTGCTATTTGTTTAAAATTTAACAAAAAACAGATTTAATAAGCCTCAATAGAATGTACTACCAGTAGTTTCCTTGTATTTTCCTATTTGCCTTATTACTTAAATAGACAAGGGGCAGTGAAGTTAGGCAGTCATTAACTTGTAGCCTAGAGGTAATGTAAAGACTTGAGATACACTATTTAGCCTAGAATTCTACTAGCAACTTTCATATTGTCATGATTGCTCTACTAAATATGAACATTACTGACATCTACAGTGTTTTAAGTATTGATTAATAATGCATGTCAATGTAAACGAGTTATGGACTTAATGGATGCCAAGCACTGTGATGCTGCAATCTACATGACATATGAATTCATATATTTGTTCTAATGAGTTACACAGTGAAGTCTCATTAAAGTGTTCTTGAGAAATAACTAACAGACCTATTTACGTTAATGAAATGCTCATGACAAAAGGTTATTTTATGTATACTCCTAGGTACTTACTTCCTTAGAATATGGAAAAATATAATTAAATGCAGAAAAAAAAGTAGATGCAATTTAAAAATATCTATTGTGGCTGACAACAAACCTTTGATGCAATTTGCATGCACTCCTTAAGGATATCAAGGCATAATTATTTTTCAAGTTACATATTTTTCAAGTTTGTCAAAATGCAGTTAGAGGCACTTGCCATTTTTTTTTTTTTTTTTTTTTTTAATGCTCTCAATGACACAGGCTACGCAGCTTACAAATATTATCTATTCCACTGGTGTGGAAACTGAAGACAGTACAAGGACACAGCAAGAGTAAATTATCTTTGAAAAGGTAGACACAGCAAATGACAAACAGCTTGGAAACCCTTCATAATTTAAATAGGCTCCCACAAACTAGGATACATGCAGTAATATCCTTTCACTGACATGCTTACAAGCTGCATGCTACAGTGTCTTGCAGCAGCGCCATCACATAAAACTCCTAAGGCGAGAAAAGTGAGAGAGCTTGGGGGGGGGGGGAGTGGGGAATCTCCAAATATCTGCCACCTGAATGTACTGTTCAGCACTGGAAAATAAATAAAAATCACTCCCCTCCCCCGTCACACACACTAAAACAGTTCTGTATGTGGAGAAAATTGATGGTTAAACAAAAAAAGCCAAAACTGTGTAAATAATTTGTGTATTGGTATACCACAGTTGTTGCATTTATCCATCGGCATCCAAAAACATCTGGGACAGCATCTTAAAGTAAACAATGTTCACAAGGCCATCTGGACAAAACTGCGGGCAAAAATTAAAGCATAAGCATATGGAAAAGCAGATTTTTCTCTTCCCTTCAGCAGTACAGGATGACAAATGTCAAACCTAGATCTGTCTACGCTTCACTGTGCTATGCTTTGCAGCACCACCTGGCTCTCCTTGCACAGCCACCAAATATGGACAGCACTGCCACAGCAGACCATATCTGCAGGGCAAACTCAATAAAAGCATTTCACTTCATGGTTAAATGGCAGCTTCACACAAGTAGCAAGGTTCCATTTGCTAAGTCTCACATGTAAATAATTTAAGAAAAAAAATCAAAACAACGATGACCAATTTTGTTATTAGACCTGAATGCTCATGTAATTACAAAACACAGTAAACCAGAATTATAGATCTGACTGTCACGTTAGCTAGATAAAACTTATAAGGATAAAAAATAGAACTAAATAAACAAAAGCTGTATACATTTTATTAGTGATTCCTAGGAACCTTCTTTCCTCCACAGAGATTTTAAATATTGCCTTCTCCCCCGACCCCCCACCCATCTTTAATAGTTTTTCCCAAATGACATTTTCCAAGAAGAATAGGTATTTTTGTCTGGAAAAACTCTAAACAGACACTGCTGTAAAACTGGTCCCAGTACAGACATTATTGCTTAACTAGTTCATTTTGTACAGTGACTTGTAAGCACATTTATACATCTACAGGATCTCTAATTCAAAAGGTACAGCATCTATTGATTCCATACTGGAAAGCCCTAAGTTCAGTGATAAATGGCAGTTGGGCCTTGGGCTGGTAAGGCTGAATATGTTTGGTGGGCATGTATAGAGCTGGTCAGGCAGCCTCCAGACAACTTAATAAGTGACAGTGGTAATAACTGTAATTGCTATTCGTTAACAGTTCTACAGACTTAAATTTCAGGGCTCTACTGAAAAATAACCCAAGGCTAAAAGCATGCTAGAGCCTAACCTTTAAAAAAAAAAAAAAAAAAAATGGACAGTGCTTGTGTACAAAAACATTTTTATAGACTCTTTTTGATTCAATGTGGCGCATATTCAAATATTGTATCATTCCTCTTTTAGTAACAGAATGAGACTTTTCAAGCCAATACAGACACAACAAGGGCTCTAAAAAAAAAAAAAAAAAGTTACACTCTTCTATCAAAGCAGCTGTATGCTACTATAAACACATACCAGGATAGATTCACAGTTTCAAGGATTAACAGAAAAAAAGTATCTTCCTTCTATAAAACCAAACCAATTCCCAAGAAGCAAAATTACAAAGGAGTTATGATAAAGAGAAGCTGTATGTAAAACTATTCATACTGACTTTCAAACTATGGGAAACAGTCTACAAATTAGTGATGGCGTAAATAGAGATTTTATACAGAACAAGGTAATACCTTTACATGGGACTCAAAACACTTCACAAAAATGTATCTTACATAAAAATAATTGCAGTGGGCACCAAATAGCAATAGTAGCTTGGCCAAAAGGGTTTTTTGTTTTTTTGTTTTTTTTTTTTTTAACTGACTGGGACTACTAAATACTACTGCAATACAAATAATAAAAGTTCCAGTTCCCAGCTAACCAAATGAGAAATAATGCATTTCCCTGAGTGCAAAATAAATGTAAATAGAATAGTTAAAATATATGTTCCTAATTCGGTTATACAATACTTTATTTAGAATTAATTATCTTGTGAACCTACACATCCATTCTGTCAGATTTGTACATGGGGGATGATATTTCAAAAAGTCATAAACGCATTGTAAACTAATCATCCGCCTCTGTGAGCATAAACTGCTTACAAACAGAGATCTTCTTTATGAAGACAGGTATCTAGCAGAGTTATTCCCATCTTGCTTCCAGTTCTTGGCTTTAGTCCCATGATCAATAATAATGTGCATCATACAGTGCAATCCATTTGAACAGAATAAGCTTAATTGGGAGATTGCCTATGGAACTGATTTAGGCAAACAATATTGAACTATAATGACTGCTACTTAGCCTGAGCAAAATTATGACCGTATATATTTTGCTTAATGGGAACACATTTAGTCAATGTCAATTAAACTGTATTTAGCCAGGTGCTAAAATATGTATGAAATTCTAAATTCAGATCTTTAAAGGCAAAAGTTACTAAGTACAAATCATATTAAGAAAAAAAATAAGTTAAAATAAAAGTGAAGTACAATGATTTTTTTTCTTTTATACAGTATATTAGGTGCATCATATAAAGTATTTCCAGACCTTTAAAAAACAAAAAAAAACCCAAAGATCTCTGAATTGGGACAATAGTCTTGTACTATGTTGCTTTGGCGCTGGGGTGTTTCAGCATTAAAGGTGATTTGCAAATGGGGGTAAAAAGTGTTTGAATGTTAAAAAGCAGAATAGAACAAATGAGAATGCAGAGTGTGAGGTGGGTTTTCTTGTACTTTTTTATTTTTGTTTTATATTAGAAATATCAGGCCTCATCTACTCCAGGTCTGAGACCTGATTTTGCCACCTCTTTGGACAGGGTTCACTATTCCACACCCATTACTGTTGCACTGTTTGTGGGAGTTCATAGAGTCTTAGAACTTGGCCCTGCAAGGGGCAGAGCACTGCTATCAATGAGAGCTATGAGCGTGCAGCACCTTGAAGAAACTGACTCTTAGGAAAGGTAAGAGAAACGATAGAGAGAGTGGTCTAGCTAATTTGGTAGTGCTTACAAATAAAGGGCCTGATCCTGAAATTCCTCCACTTGCAGAACACTCACTGAAGTCAATAGGAGTTGGGAAGGTGAAGGGCTTAAGGACTGAGCCCAAAGTAACTAAAAAACACATAATTCATAAAAACTGGAGATTTTAAGTTTAGTTTCTCTTTACAATTCAGTGGAACATTTAACAGGTTCACAATAAATCTTGTTAGCAAAAACTCCTCAATTCAGATTATGCACTGGGTTAAAAATTACCAGTCCGAAGTTTAAACAACAATGTAACTCTGAAGTATGCAACTCTGACTTGCACAAGAAACTCTAAAGACTTATTGTAGGTTTTGTATCAATTTATTTTGATTGTATTTCAAATATGTGCAGTGTGTGCATGCTTCAGAAATATTTGTGCTGAAACAGAAATGTATCTGGGGATACAGATGGTATGCAAACAAAAACGTAAATGACAATCAATTTTTCCTTCAGCTGGGGGATTAAACATCTTTGTTTATTTTTTCAATGCAACTTTTTTTAAAAAATTAAAAATGAGAGTTCCAGGAATATGCACCCTTATTCCAAGGTCAAGCCTTTTCTATTGAGTATATCTCTGGTACTTCAGCTGAAGGCCTTCATGGAAAAAAGCAAGGTTAATAGATTTCCTTTCTTTTTTAGTAAATTCTCATCATGCTGCATTATGAAATGCTACTAAATCGCCTAGCACTCCTTTTTTATTAAAAAAAAAAAGAACTAAAACTAGTTTTCTCAATATTCTACAACCATGAAAACCTAACCCTTAGAAAAAAAGAAATATTCTCTTCTTAAATGGCTGCTAATTTTATGTTTTAAAAGCCTAATTTTTTCTTTCAGTGCTAAAATAATGCCAGGATTAGAGAAAGCAAACTAGAGTTTTATTTCTATGCATCTGCCAGAATATAATAAACTGAAAATTATGTCTGGTTCACAATTGTGCAGCTATTCAATCACTAATTTTGAGTTTCTACTTTCAGACTATTTGTACTTTTGTTCACTACTAAATAGATGAGGGGGAAAGACTTGGGAGAGAGAAAAAGAATAAAAATAATTCTTCAGTGAGGCAAATTATTTTGTTATAGCAGCACTAGGAAAGAACAATTTGTCACCGAGTTGTCATCTCATTTTTTCCCAAAATGTAATTTGTTTTCTTAATTAACAGCATCTCCCAAGGAAAGGTCTGTATTTGTCAAACTGAATTTCAGGCCAACAACAGAGGAATTTTTTTTTTTTTTTTGGATGTGTATCCTCTCTTATTTTGGTAAGGGGCACATTTAGTATTATTTTGCTTGTTAATTTTGTTTCTAAACATAAGGGCTGGTCTATACAGCTTCAGCAAAGCACACTAGGAGGGTGGGATTTGTAAAGCACTCTGACTGCCTGATGTAGATCCTACTGGCATTCTCTAAAGGATACCTGGTTTGTATTAACTTTTAGGCACCTTTTAGAGTATGCCAGCAAGATCTAAACAGGACAAATACAGGTTAGACAAGTTTACAAATCAGCCCTCTCTAGCATGCTCTGCCAGAGCAGTGTAGGCAACCCCTAAATCATGGGTGGCCAAACTTACTGGCCCTCCGAGCCGCATACGATAATCTTTAGAAGTTTGAGAGCTGCAAGACACTCACAACCTGGCCCGTGGGGCAGCGCCTGCCATGGCACGCACCTAGCTGAAGCCCCGAGGCCTGCCCTCCCCCCTGCGAGGGGTTAAAGCCCCGAGACTCCCCTCCCTGCAGAGAAGAAGCCCCTAGCCCACCACCCTGCCTCCCTCCGTCTGGTAGGTGGAGAATGGGGGAGGGAAGGAGGGAAGGAGAAGAGAGTGGTGGGGGCTTCGTGAACAGCACTTTAACTGTAAAAGAGCTGCATGTGGCTTGCGAGCCACAGTTTGGCCACACCTGCCCTAAAATCAATGCAACTGGTTAATCCTGCTCCTTAAATTTTGAATTATATGTACTACAAATTAGTTAAGAAAAAGCTACAATTTTTAATTAAGTGTAAAACACGGTCAACTCATAAATATTCACCCACAAATGTGGAATGGGGTAATTATTCAGAATATTTATTTTTCCCCGATACAATTTCACACAAATTACCAGTCTTAGAAATGTATTACTTTCCTAGCTATTACTGAAACTGTACTATATCAATTACATCTATGAAAATACAAATCAAGTTCCCCGTTTTCAACTACTGTCAGCTACTTCAGCAGAGCAGCACAGCCGAACTTAAAACAGCAAAAACCCACTCTGCTACTTGCCTCCCCAGCAGGGGTTGTGACTGCAAAGCCTGAGAACTAATACTAGCTCTTCTCTGCCTTTCTCTTCAAAAACCACACTGGGAACAATCATCTGTGACAGATTTAACTTAAACTTTTTTTTAAAATCAATCTTCAAACATTTATATCTCTGCACTTCTATTAGGGCAAATATACATAACAATTTTCAAGACTGCAAAATAAATTTCTTCTTCCCCAGAAAACAATCAGACACTCGAATAGTAGTATCTCAGCATGGTTCCTGTGTAGTACACGTGCATTATGTTCCTGTGAAGTTCACAAGTGTGCCATCCTGACAATACTGCACCTGCCTTCCTGGGAAAACCATCATGGCCTGCTAACCTTTTCTACAAAACAAATTTCTGGGTGGTACTCCCTAGAAAGCAGTCTTGCTTTATTCTTCCATCTTGTGCCCAACATGACCTCTTAACCAAACAGACTTTAAAAAAAAATAAATAAAGACATTGCTGGGTACAGCAAACCATAGGATCAGATGCGAAAACCACACAGCTGCAAGCATTCTTTTGGGAACCCAGCATTGGAGTTCATCTCAATCGCTTAATGTAATTACAAAAGTCAGTCATGTAGTAGTAATGTAATTTGCACATTTCTGCAGCTGAAGTGAAGTTCAATCTTTATGAGAGACTGAGTAAAAGGCAGGGGTCCTGCTGCCACACTATTCCACCACATTAGTACCAAATGACAAGCATTTTGCTTTTGTTTATCCTCCAAGATGCATTAATTAGGAAATCTATATAACCCACCCTCTCTTTCCAGTTTTAAAATGTTTTACTTTATCTTTATATGGATTGATTATCAAGAACTTGACAAGTATAATAGCCAACATCTAATATTCATGTGCATAATGTATTTGTACAGAGGCTTGCACATATTTGTATGCTATGAAGTGTCATACCAATCAGTTGTCAGAGAACAAAACACACAGATATTAGACTGTACATTTTATTATAGATGCCACAATTTCTTCAATGACAAATAAGTAGCAATTTTCCCACTTCAGTATGCTTACTCACAGATCAGAAGAAATGGGGGAGTAAGAGGAGAAAATACAACAAAGCACAAGATTAATTTTAAAATATTTAATAGCAGGTTGTTGGTAGCAAGTATTGCAAGCTGGTAGTCAATACTTTCAGATTTATCATTTTAAAAAAATCACATTTATTACGATTTTTCTTAACCTCATTACCTGACCATTACAAAAATCAAAATCTTCTATACTGTATTAAAAATCAAAAGGGAAAAAGAAACATCAACAGAACTATGAAACAAGCATTTAAATGAAATTAAGAATTATGGTGAAAATAACTATTTAACAAGAAATAAAGGCCTCAGATCTATCCACAAAAGACAAGAAGATTCAAAATTCATATATTTAATTCAGACTATTATATTTTATCCCCTTTTCTGTTTGTACACTAATGTGAGTTAAGTTTGGGTCTCAGTCAAGATTTTCGGTGTGTCGTCTGTTTTTTCTACCCTCCAAGATCTAACAAGGGCCCAAGTTAAATTCTTTTAGTGGAAAAACAATTTTTTTTAATTTTGAATTTAATAATCATTTAGTGAAGAGCAATCGCTGCAACTAAATTTATCGAACTGGAACAAGACAGTCAACCTTGTTCAGAAGTGTCCCCGCTCACCAGTGATTTATCACTAGATCAACAATTCCCAGATTCTTCTGGCAGCTGTACCAATTCACCAGACTAAGACCTCAGCTGTACCAGTCAGAATCCTCTCCTTTTCCTCTAACCTGTGACCTCTTTTCCTTGCTTCTTTAGTGATAAAGATACAACCTTTGAGCTCAGTCTTTCTATATGTTGCAGGCACTGGCCCTGATCTGAACCACTTAAGCATGGGATTGAGTGCTTTGTTGAATAAGGGTCAGAAAGCTGGTCACTGTACAGGATCCAGTCTTCTGCATTAAGCTTTCTGGTTCTTCAAGCTCCAAATCCTGCAAACACTTAAATGCATTTGACTTTAAGCATATGAATAATTGCACTGAAGTCAATGCAACTACTCACATACTCAAAAGTTGTGCATAAGTGTTTGTGGGATTAGTCTATTTTTGCCCTCACAATTACATGGACATAGACAACTGGGGACTTCAGGGAGAAGTGGGGGGGGGGGGGGGCTTTAGCCCACAGGCCTCTCCCCAGAAAAATTTTAGGGACTCCGTTGATAAAGGAAACACTGAGTTTGGAACAGAAGCTAGTTTATCTCACTTTATTAATCGGGGGCAAATTTAGTTCTGGTACTAAACTACTCATTGAAGTGATAGTCAACTGCTATTATTTTATTATGTTTTAACTCTAGCCCCCACTCCCAAATAAATAAAAAAAATTGTCTATGGCTCTGAATTAAACTAGAGGAACTCAAAACTCCAGCAACACATCAGACAGTGCAAAGACATTATTTAGTGCAGCACCAGTTGCACTGTACATAAGCTAGAATGAATGAGACGGCAGCAGCAACATACTGAAGCTCACCAAAAAAGCTGAGCTTAGTACATCACTGATTTTAAATTTCATTCTCTATAATTCAGTATTTTGTGACATTACTGCTTCATTCAGAAAATGTCTTCACAAACATGTTCATCTGAGTAAAATCTTCAAGAGTTTTCTGTCTTTTTGGTATCTCACTTTTAATGCCTGCATTCTCAGACAGCGTTAATAAAATTTGATTTTCTAACTCTTGGATTAAATAAATTGGGCATACTCAATGTGCTTCTATTAAAAAAAACAAACCACATATAAAATGCTGTTCCTTTGCATAAGCATTGGGCCCAACATGACTTGACAATGATTAAGATTTAAGATTAAGCTGGCTGGTAATTTTGGGTGTCCCATTTTCAGAAAGTGATGAGCAAAAATCAAGACACCTTAAAAGCATCTCAAACTGGCACCTAAAATTTGAGGCATCCCAAATCATTATGCACTTCTGAAAATCTTAGCCAGAATCTTTTTTATTTTTTGTAAAAACAAGCTTTTATTAATCAAATTTAAATATTTTACATTCAATTATTTGAAACAATTACCACAGTATTTAAGTGGTTGCAAACGGAAATATCACAGCTTTTTTTTTTTTTTCCTACTTGTGCATGAGAACCAGACATAAAATAGGACTATAAAGGAAAGTGAAATTGAATATTGTATTTTCATTGTCCAAAATGAGAGAAACACGTACAGTAAAAACAGCATAATGAAGAACTCTATTTTTAAAACTCAATATGCCATTATTTGTAACTGAGGTGAGAAAATCTGATTTTTTTAAATATGACAACTTGAAAGGGTCTCATTGTGAGATGATCACCTGGAAAACAATTTCCATTAAAACTAACAAGAGTTATGCACATTCACTAAGGGGCATATAAAGACCTACCCATAAGGCTATATAATTCTGATCCTATCCCTAACCAGCTGACACAACTATGCTCTTCTGGGAATGTGCAATCAAAAGTCTTTTCCAAGTCTGTTCCCCTTCCCCCCAATTACGTCTAAATAATGTGAAATCTGCCCAGTCCCAGTAAAGTTTTAGGTCTGAAATGCTGCAGCAAGACTTGTCTCAGTGCTTATATCATCCATCTCAATCTTCAAAAGTGCAAAGGTGAGCAGCAAGTATACCTAATTATCTCCAGTATATAGGTACAAGAAGGAAGACACATTAGTTGATGCTTTATGAGCTTAATACCGCTAAAACTTACTACTACATATAGTACTAACTTGTGCAATTAAATTTCATAAAGTGAAGTGATTGAAAGCACTAAAGCTTATTGCTGGACGTAGAAAACTGCTGTGCAAACGTCATCAATGAAATAAGTAAGCAATTGTGCAGTTTAAAAATGTGACTGATACAAAAACTCAACCAATTAATTTTTTTAAAATGCAGTTTGTATGCGTGAATGTAAATGAGATAACAAATGCTTTATCATCAAGTACTTGCCTTTATTTCTGGGGACCTAACCAAGGTTTTATCATCTACCATAAACTGATGTAATAAAATATAGATGCAGAAGGTGAAATTCTGGGAGAATTATATTACAGTGCCCAACATATTAGTTCTATTACCACAGTAGAAGGCAGTGTTTCTGGAAACAACTGTGAAAAACATTTGTATCAACACCATCCATAGTTTTTGGATTGTATTATTAATACAATCCAAAATCTGAGATGCCATTTCTAGAAACATGAATACGTAATTGGTGCATTAAATAAAATTATTACTGTAACTTACTTGGTTCAGTCCTAGAAACATGTTTCTGAAGAAAGTCAACTATCTGAGCCAAAACCTTCTTGTTGCAGTGTGTTGACAGCTCTTCATCACATTCATAACACCTAAACAATACACAGAATTTAAACAAAGAGAAATAGATTGGAATTCAGGAGAACCAGGTTCACCTTCCCAGATCTGACAGACTTCCTGTGTACTTGGGCAAATCACTTAGGGCCACATCCACAAAGGGACTTAAGCACCTAATTTTCAGCTTTAGGAACCACTGATATCCACAAAACCCCTGTGTGGCTGCCACCAAACCATGTAGATGTCTAAATTCACTTGCTGCCTAAATTTTCTCTGTAAAGGTACCTTAGGTGCCTGTTTCTGCCCCTGTGCATGCTCAATGCTGTTTCGCTGTAGGCATCCAGACGCCTAAGTTCCACCACTATCCACAAACCAGGAAAAGATAAGCATTCCTCTGCCTATCTTGCCTATGTGGACTGATCCATTAGGTGTCCACAGGGTTCCCCTGCTTCTCAGGCCGTGGCTACACTCAAAACTTCAAAGCGCTGCTGCGGGAGCGCTCCCGCGGCAGCGCTTTGAAGTGCGAGTGTGGTCACACACCAGCACTGGGAGAGAGCTCTTCCAGCACTGCAGGTACTCCACCTCCACGAGGGGATTAGCTTACAGCACTGGGAGCACGGCACCCAGCGCTAGGGCATTGTTTACACTGGCGTTTTACAGCGCTGTTAACTTGCTGCGCTCAGGGGGGTGTTTTTTCACACCCCTGAGCGAGAAAGTTGCAGCGTTGTAAAGTGCCAGTGTAGCCATAGCCTCAGGCAAATGCCCTACCCACTGGACTATAGAATATTCTGATATGGGTCTCTCTTAATTTCATTTAATTCAAGTAGAACAGAATCAACAAATGAATAATTAAATATTGATTGGGCATAAATAATAAATAAAATAAATCATGCAAATATATACTAAGGGTTTTACATTTTTACAAACAATATATATGTAACAAGGCTTTGCTGTACACATACAGTATACAAAAAAGGTAGTTTTGCAGAAGAAGGAGTAGCAAAATCGAAAAAACTCAGTCCAGACTTCCATTTACCTTGCTTTTCTGTCCAAACTTAAAAAATGAAGGAAACAAAATAATTTTGGGTTGATTTTACCTTCTTTAAATTCTACTACAGTGAACTGCTCATGCAAAACTCCGTTGCTAGTAGCTTTATATTTAAACTCAAGGGAGAAAAAGTGTTCCTGATTTTTTAATCTGAAAAGGCTATATCCATAAATCTTAGGTCAGAAGTTTTCATTTTTTCCATTATGTGAACCACACTGTCGTGGCAAAATAGTCTAATGCACTATATTTCTCTCCCTCTCATTTGTGACCACATAACATACATGGGACCACCAAAGCAATTACTTATGTAGACAATTTATACTATGAAATTAATTTATTTTTTGTTTCTTTTAATTTTATCTTTTTTTACAGTGCAAATATTTGTAATAAAAAATTATAAAGTGAGCACACTACACTTTGTATTTTGCATTGTAATTGAAATCAATATATTTGAAAATGTAGAAAGTTATCCAAAATATCTATAATAAATTTAAATTGGTATTCTATTCTTGTTTAATAACTGCGATTAACCACGATTAATTTTTTTAATCGACTTAATTTGTTTTGAGTTAATTGCTTGAGTTAACTGTGATTCATTGATAGCCCCAGTAGAAACATTACTGGCACTAATCTTGAGCTATTCTGTGCTGAAGATGTGTGCAGAGGACAGAGGGAAAATGGGCACTAAGGCTTACTGCCTACTGAGAAGAGGTCTTTTTTTCAGTAGTTTGTGGGAAGCCATGGAGGAGACAAAGGAAGTGGGATAGGTCTCATTCATGTGAGCAGCAAGACTGGAGTGGAGTTTATTTAGCTTTTGACAAAGATAGCACTTTATTTAAGTTAAAAGTAGGGCTGTCAAGTGATTAAAAAAATTAATCGTGATTAATCGCACTGCTAAACAATACTAGAATACCATTTATTTAAATATTTTTGGGTCTTTTCTACATTTTTAAATATATTGATTTCAATTACAACACAGAATACACCGTGTACAGTGCTCACTTTATATTTATTTTTTATTACAAGTATTTGCACTGTAAAAAAACAAAATAGTATTTTTCAATTCACCTAATACAAGTACTGTAGTGCAATCTCTTTATCGTGAAAGTTGAACTTACAAATGTAGACTTACGTACAAAAAAACCTGCCTTGAGGAATAAAACAATGTAAAATTTTAAAGCCTGCAAGTCCACTCAGGCCTACTTCTTGTTCAGCCAACAGCTCAGACAAACAAGTTTGTTTACAGTTGCAGGAGATAATGCTGCCTGCCTCTTGTTTACAATGTCATCTGAAAGCGAGAACAGGTGTTCGCATGGCACTCTTGTAGCCAGCGTCACAATATAATTTACATGCAAGATGCGCTAAAGATTCATTTGTCTCTTCATGCTTCAACCACTATTCCAGGGAACTTTCATCCATACTGACGACGGGTTCTGCTCGATAACAATCCAAAGCAGTGCAGACCGACACATGTTCATTTTCATCATCTGAGTCAGATGCCACCAGCAGAAGGCTGATTTTCTTTTTTGGTGCTTCGGGTTCTGTAGTTTCTGCATCAAAGTGCTGCTCTTTTAAGACTTCTGAAAGCATGCTCCACACCTCGTCCCTCTCAGATTTTGGAAGGCACTTCAGATTCTTAAACCTTGGGTCGAGTGCTGTAGTTATCTTTAGAAATCTCACATTGGGACCTTCTTTGTGTTTTGTCAGATTTGCAGTGAAAGTGTTCTTAAAATGAACAACACGTGCTGGGTCATCATCCGAGACTGCTATAACATGAAATATATGGCAGAATGTGGGTAAAACAGACAGGGTACACATAAAATTCTCCCCCAAGGAGTTCAGTCACAAATTTAATTAACACATTTTTTTTAAACGAGCATCATCAGCATGTCCTCTGGAATGGTGGCCGAAGCATGGAGGGGCATATGAATATTTAGCATATCTGGCACATGTCTGTTCTCACTTTCTGGTGACATTGTAAATAAGAGGAGGGCAGCATTATCTCCTGTAAATGTAAACAAACTTGTTTGTTTTAGCGATTGCCTGAACAAAAAGTAGGACTGAGTGGACTTGTAGGCTGTGAAGTTTTACATTGTTTTGTTTTTGAGTGTAGTTATGTAACAATAAACATTTAAATTTCTAAGTTGCACTTTCACGACAAAGAGATTGCACTGCAGTATTTATATGAGGTGAATTGAAAAATACTATTTCTTGTGTTTATCATTTTTACAGTGCAAATATGTGTAATTAAAAATAATATGCACTTTGATTTCAATTACAACACAGAATACAATATATATGAAAATGTAGAAAAACATCCAAAATATTTAATATTTAATAAATTTCAATTGGTCTTCTATTGTTTAACAGTGCAATTAAAACTGTGATTAATTACAATTTATTTTTTTAATTATTATTTTTTTTGAGTTATCACATGTGTTAACTGCGATTAACCGACTGCCCTAGTTTAAAAAAAGAGTCTTTTTAATACTGTGTGTGTGTGTATACTCCTATACACAATCTTACCATATGATCCATGTGCTGAGATTGATTACAATGCAATGAGGTTCTGTGCGAGCAGTTTGGAAATGTTTCAGAGAATGCTGGCCTTCTGAGTTTTGACTACAACCCTGAAAATGATATCATTAAGAAAAGGTTATACATATTATATTTCAACAAATCACTACAATATTTTACTTTACAAAACAGAACTGAAGATCATTTTCTTGAAAAAGAGGTAAAATCATCTAGAACTCCAAAAAGCAGGATTTTTATTGATTCACTTTACTAGTGCTTGATCGCAGGAATGGAGTTTGTATGTTAGAGAATTTCCTGCAGGAGAGCATAAATTTTTTCTTAGGAAAACATTGTTAAAGCACTCATGTGAGAAGTGTATATCTATATCTATACACACACACACACACACACACACACACACACCCCAACCTCTACCTCGATATAACGCTGTCCTCAGGAGCCAAAAAATCTTACCGCGTTATAGGTGAAACTGCGTTATATCGAATTTGCTTTGATCTGCCGGAGTGCGTAGCCGCCGCCCCCCCCCCCGAACACTGCTTTACCGTGTTATATCAGAATTCGTGTTATATCGGGTCGCTTTATATCGAGGTAGAGGTGTGTATATGCACACACACACACACACACACACACACACACAAAAATGGAATTTCATGAGTAAGAATATACTTTTTATCTAAAGGGACACTGTCAACTTCAAATCCCGTAATTAAAAAAATATATATAATTAAAACTAGTTTCAGGCACTATACCAACCCTAAAAGCATTAAAAACTGTTTTACAATTGTATTTTCCTATATTTAGAGTCTCTCCCCTGTTGCTGCATGAGAGTTACACAGTGACAACAGAGAGAACAGTGAAACTGACTACACAAAGTGAGCTGCCCGAATGCACAAAAAGAACATAAAAGAAATACAGAGAAAATTATTTTTCTTTAATCTTTCAATTATAATGATCTTGGGCATTACTTGTAACAATGTAAATATAGGTAGAAGTGTGAGGTTTTTTTTGTTTTTGTTTTGTTTTGTTTTCTTTTTTTTAAGAACACCCAGTATCTGTCATAGATCCATAAGTTGTGCTATGCCAACAACCTTTATACAGTGTTCCTGGGGGTGTAACCTTCTTAGTGTTAAGCCCTGAGCCTCCGCTTTTTACAAGGGGGGGCCCCATGCCTGCTATACATACTTCAGCAACTATTTCTCACCATGCTCCTGGCAGCTCTACCTCTTTGTCTTGCCAAATGTCCAGGACTAAGGTCAGGTCTACACTACAGACTTTTATCAGTATAACTACGTCACTCAGGGGTGGGAAAAATCCACTCTCGAGCGACATTGTTATACTGACCTAAACCCTGGTGTAGACATCGTTATGTCAGCAGGAGAGCTTCTCCTGTTGATACAGCTACCACCTCTTGTGGAGGTGAATTAGCTACACCACTGGAAGAAACTCTCCCATCGGCATAGGAATGTCTTCACTTAAGCATCGCAGCTGCACCGATGCAGGGTGTTTAATGTAGACCTGCCCTGAACCTCGCAGCACTGGGCAGCTGCATTCTTACTGCCAACTCCTAACACCTGCGTTATTTGTATTCAACTCCTGTCACGGCGTTTTCACATGTCCTGCCCCCCTTGACTGGAGTCATTACAAGTTTGTGTCCAACTGTTGACCTTCCATTGTATCCGTAAGGTAGCTTCATTCACACGTTGACAGTTCTCGATAAGACTATTCATACCAATTTGCCTACATCACTTTCACCTAGTCCCTGCATTGCTTATCCTCTATTTCAGGAAAGAAATCAACCCCTTCACACCCCATGGATAACAATACAAAAGTGAGTGGATCATTATTTTCAAAAAATAATACAGAAATTTCCCCCGTTCTCATTGATTTTAGGGCCAGAAAGGATCCTAGTGATCACATAGTCCCACCTCCAGTATAACACAGGCAAAGGACTTCTCTGAATTAATTCCATTTTAAACCAGAGCATATCTTTCAGAAAAACATTCAATCTTGATTTAAACATTTTCATTGATGGAGAATCCACCACAGCCAATGGTGAGGTGTTCCAGTAGTTAATTGCCCTCACTGTTAAAAACATATGCCTTATTGCCAGTCTGAATTTGTCTACTTTCCCTGCTTTAAGCTCTTTCTCTGAATCAGGTAAAGCAGGAACTTGACCTGGGATATGGGAGAGACAGGTTGAGTCCCCTAATCGCTAGGCTATTGGCTTTTCTGGGGCGGGTCTTGCTCTAGTTTTTCACAATAAACGTCAAAAGGTCTCAGTTTCATCCCAATACAGAGCAGGAAAAAATTGTGAAATCTTTAAAATTTACATGGGACAAAACATTTTTTCCTCCCAACTGTACTTACTATTACAAGCACTCCAAAATTTAGTTCTCTCTTGAAACGTTACTCACCTATGACTAGAATTCATTGAGTAGATTGTCAGTACAGAGGAACACTCTTAGGAAGCCCCAAAGCAGTTCACTAAAGGCCAAACCTCTCTGGAAAGCTTTGATCATAGGGTGCCAAATAGACTTCTCCTGTAGCCATGGAATGCTCAATGAGAAGTTATACAAGGATGGATGGCCACCAATATACCCTCAATTCCTTCCATTTCCCGAGAATTCAGAGTAGACTCTGGAAAGTGAGCATAAGTTTGGGAGAACATGCATCTGTACTGACAAGCTACTCCATCACAGTGGAATAACTTCTCCTTTAGTGCTGTCATTCAGTACAGATCTCCACTCTTGGGAGAGTAATAAGCAGTAATAATCGTCTAAAGAGCTAGGATTAAGGAGATGAATTGAACAGTGACTGTTGTTTTCTTTTCTGAACTACAATATCATATTTAGAGGCCAGATCAAGAGTAATGTTATATAAACACATGGATTGGGCTCCTGGTAACAGTTCTACATATTTTAACAATAGGAATGTTATGGATATAAGCCATGGAGTCCTCCTTAGACCTTGTAAATTGTGTCCCAATATCTGCTAACTAATAGTATGTTTTATAACTAAGGATACAATTTAGTCATGGAGGTTACGGATTCCGTGACTTTACCAGATCTCCATGACTTCAGCTTCAGCTGTCAGAGGCGGGGACTGAGTCAGGACTGTGCGCCCTTGTGCCCTCCCGCGGCTGCGGCAGGACCCGAGACTGCGTGCTCCCCTGCCCTTTGCAGCTTCAGCTGGAGCTAGGGCCGGAGCCGCTGCTGCGAAAGACAGCCCCTGCACCCCGAGCAACACAAGTTACAGTGACCTAAGCGCTATTCACAGTGGCGCTATGTTGCCAGGAGACACTCCCCCGTCAGCATAGATTGTCTTCACCAGATGCACTGCAGCTGTACCAATGTACTGCTTCTAGGCTAGACCTGCCCATAGTCTGCCTGGAAAACAATAAGGACTTCCTCCATAAGCAAGGATGAGGCATAAGACAAGCATTTGTTAAATCTAAGTTTTGGGTTAGATCTGTCATCGTTCAGGAAGGGCAGTTCCTGGCACTGAAGAGTCAACACACGGGGGGGCCAACAATATACACAGTTAGCAAGTTCATAAATTCCAAGGCCAGAAGGAACCACTGTGATCATCTAGTCTGATCGGCTGAATAACACAGGACATAGAATTTCGCCAAAATAATTCCTAGAGCATATATTTTAAAAAAAACATCCAATTTTGATTTTAACATTCTCTATGATGGAAAATCCACCACGACCCTTGGTAAGTGGTTCCAATGGTTCATTACTCTCACTGTTAAAAATTATTTCTAGTCTCAAAGTCAAGAGACCAGAGGGAGTTCTGAACTGCTGTTCCTTTGTCTAGAAAGAACAGTGGGTGTACCACGGGTAGGGTGGCATGCACACATCCTTGTATAGGCTTGCATGGAAAGTTTGTATAGCTCGAAGAGAAATCAACACCATCCCCAAGAGTCAGAGCTTTCCAGAGGTTTTAAACTCTAGTGCAGTGCAGAGGCTTACCCCAAAAGCAGGGATCTGTGGTGATAACACTTCCCCTTTGGGCAGAATCCAATTGCTCCTGCCCAGAGTTCCACTGAAGCCAGTGAGACTCCATGCAGAAATAAAATCTGCACTTGCAACTCCTTTCAGAGGATCAGGGTCTATATTTATCCGTAAATTTACAGTGCAAGTTTCTTTACCTGAGAGCCACATTTGAGGCACAGCCATATATCAGAAGGAATCACTGGATCGCCATCATTTATTCGCCTTTCTTTTAAACATTCTGAACATATTGACCAAACATTCTGAGCTACTGCCCTCTTCACATGATGCACATCCACTGCTTGGCTTACATGTTGGCAGGTTAAACCTATAGAATAAGAGGCACTCAGTCATTAGCCACAAAACTAAATATGAAACAGGAAATGTTCACTTCTTTCACAAAAGCCAGATTCAATCTTCGAATTGCATTTACAAGGATTCAAGTAGTCTTTTTTTTTTTTTAAAGTGCTGTAATAACACATCACATTCCATTTTACGCTAATCAGGTAGCACTCGTTACTGTAAAAATGTGTTTAATACTTGGGAGGTATAGCGAGCTTGCACACCATGCTTATTCAAGTTACAACTTAAGGGCTTTCAGATACAGCAGTTCTTTCCAGAACCCTGCTCCAACACAAAAGCTAATTATAGAGATTACTTTGAAGGTAACTATCAAAACTGACAGATCTAAATTGTAGCCTACCCTCAACTTGTTTAACAAAATTTTGTAATTGTAAAACATATTAGTTGTCTACTATTTACATAAATTACACCTTACAAAGTCACTATCTAGCTATATCTATATAGTTTTTAAAGGCAGGACATATTAGCTCCAAGGACACGATAGCGTCCATTTTCTGATGCATCTAAAGGATTTTATTTCCATCTTTTTTAAAAGTACTATTTTTCCTACCAAATAGAACACCCAAAAAGCTACAAGCTGGTGACACAACCCAACAAATCCAAGATAAACCAAAGGACAAAATTACTAAACATTCATTTTCTTAATTTTTGTCAACACTTAACATTACTGAAATCTGTGTGTGTGTGTGTGTGAGTGTGTGAGAGAGAGAGAGAGAATGAATATAGGTAGTTTGGACAACCTTTCCTACCCTTAAGGAAGGCCTTCCCTGTGTTTCAACTACATCACTGCACCACTGCCCTTACACCTGCCTCCTTAAAATGTTAATATGGCCAAACTATCCTCCTGTTCATTAATTTTTGCACCAATTCCCTGAGTGCAATGTAATGACAATTCATCACGCCATAGATGTTTGATTGTAAGCATCTCTGTTGCTGCATTCAACCAACACGCAGTTCACAGTTCCCACATGTGTCTTCTGCTTTGTTGACTAATGAAAACCATATGGACACTGTTTTCCCTCCCTCACTCTGATTGCCAAATGTCACATAATTTATTTACCTGCAATGTCATCTGAAGAGTCTTCATCCTGAGGCCTATTAGGCCTTTTGTTTCTCTTGTTTTTTTCAGGGTTAGCCCTCGATGGATCTTTTACCCGCATCTGTTACTTACTGGGAAAGGAAGGGAAAAACACACATTACTTCACCTCCTATATATTTCATCAAATCAAAGGATTTATATTCTCAAAGCATGAAAGCAGCAAATCAAGTATTCAGAAAAACCACAGTCCACAAAATACATATTTTATATAATAGATAAGGTTTCATCCAACTTCAGCTATTTTGTAGTGAGGAATACACACCGAGCAATGTTGTTAGATAAGCTACTGCAACATGTAGAAATAAGAGGTAGCTGATTTTACAAATTGGAAAATTTGGGATTTAGCTGATAGTGTTACATATTGTTAGTCATAAAAAGACAAGATGCTATAGTGCACCCATCATAGTTTACCACAGCCGTTTTGTTAAAGTGAGAAATATCTTCTTTTTCAAACACCAAATTGTCCATTTTGCACTTTTTATAAAAACGGTACAATATTTATAGTCCACCTATTCCTTATCTTAAACTCAGAAGAATAAATGTACACCTCTACCTCAATATAACACTGTCCTCGGGAGCCAAAAAATCTTACCGCGTTATATCAAACTTGTTTTGATCTGCCGGAATGTGCAGCCCCCACCCCAGAGCACTGCTTTACCGCGTTCTATCGGAATTTGTGTTATATCGGGTCGCGTTATATCGGGGTAGAGATGTATTTGATATAGTATTTGATAAAAACCTACCTATCTTAATTTAGACATCTTTAAGTCAAAATCAGGTAGTCCTTTACACCCTATTTTGAGAAACACTGGTGTCCATCTTCATAATATGATACTCCCTTTCCTGTTTTACTTGCTTTGGTGAGCTGTGAAATAGTTAACAATGTTGATATTTAAAGATATCCTCACAGACATCCAAGTTAGTACTCACTGAAATTTATGGGGCACTTTACATCTCAGAGCTATTGGTTCAGGCTCTCTACATACCCAAGCAAACATCTCTGCATCAGTCACACTCACTTCATGCTTTGATGGCTTTCTTCAGAACCACAGCCAGTAGAGTTTTTTTGTTTTGTTTTGTTTTTTAAGAAAAAAGTCTGAGACTCTGGAAAATAACTCAGGCCTGGTCTGCACTACAACCATTGTCAACCTAAGGCCTGGTCTACACCTAAAATTTAGGTTGATCTAGCTACATCGCTCAGGACTGTGAAAAACATCCACAGTTAGGTTGACCCAACCCCCGCTGCAGACGCAGCTAGATCGACAGATGAATTCTACCTCTACTAATGGGGTGGATTTACTACTGCAATGTGAAAGCAACTTCTGTTGCTATAAGTATCTATACTACAGCAGCATAGCTGCAACATTGATGCTGTGCCACTGCAGCACATGTACTGTAGACATACCCTAAGTCGACCTGTTTCAACCTACTGTGCATGTGTCTACACCCAAATTTGTCTCCTGCTGATGTAAGCACCCCATTACAGTGATCCATTAAGACCACTTTCCCCAACACAGAGGCATGGTCGACTTACTTTTGTCCTTGCAAAAGTAATTAAAAAGTATTTTTGGCTTGCATCTGAAGAAGTGAGGTTCTTACCCACGAAAGCTTATGCTCCCAATACTTCCGTTAGTCTTAAAGGTGCCACAGGACCCTCTGTTGCTTTTTACAGATTCAGACTAACACGGCTACCCCTCTGATACTTTACTTTTGTCCATGCAGCTTGAGAGCAGACACTGCACTACCTGTATCAACCCTAACAGTCATCCAGTTGTTGTTCCACAATACCCCTGTTTTGCACCAGTGGTTGCTCTAATCACAATTTTGATCTCCACCTCCCGGGGGGGTCACATACACAGGATACTTGCCCCCTCCCCAGCTCTAACACCTGCACTGTGTTTTTGAAATGCCCTTTTCTGATTGACCACATTGGTGAGAGCGCCTATGAGACCAATTTTGTGAGCATCCAACCATGCTGGGCTCCATGCACATAGATAGCTACTAGACATGCTCCTGTGTGGAGCAGGAAAGAAGTCGTGGGTCTCCTTGGCCTATGGGGAGAAGAAATTATGCAAATCCAGCTAAGCAACAGCCAAAGAAATACAGACATCTGTGTGCAGATTGCACAGGGGATACTGAACCAGGGGCATGACAGTGATGAGCAGGACTGCCTCCTGAAAGCAGAGGAACGTCAGCAGTGTATCAGAAGGCGAGGGATGCCAACACCAAATCTGGGGCTGTTCTGCAGACCCATTGCTTCTACAATGAACCATATGCCATATTTGGCATGGACCCCAGCAGTATCCAACATACAATTGTGGATATGTTGCAAGAGTCTAACATGGAGACCACTTCAGGGTACAAGGAGGAGGAGGAACGGGAGGGAGAAGCAAACCATATAAGAAGCCAGGAGTTATCTGAAACTCTGCTATAGTCAAATCAGTCCCTCCTGGGAAGCACACATGAGCCTGGTGATAAACAGTAAGGGAGCTCAGGTGAGTGTACATATCCATTATTCCTCTTATAAGCATTTTTAACTTTTTATTGCTCAAAACTTCTTCCCTCCCATCCACTCCTCCTTCCTTAGTCCCCATTTAAGAATGGTACCCATCCTATCCCCACCTTTACAGAACAAGGGCATTGTTTTTTGATTGCTCACTTCACTTATAAAATGTTGAAAAATAAATTCAAAAAAATTAGTACGGCAGTCTGAATTACAGTCTTTGGCTTGGTCTACACTTAAAAATAAGATTGACCTAACTATGTCACTCAGATCATTACAGTTAGTAGACCTCACACCCAACACAGACTTGGCTATGTCCCCTACTGTACTTGCGCTACATTGATGACATCTTCCTCATCATCTGGACCCATGGAAAAGAAGCCCTTGAGGAATTTCACCATGATTTCAACAATTTCCATCCCACCATCCACCTCAGCCTGGACCAGTCCACACAAGAGATCCACTTCCTGGACACTACAGTGCTAATAAGCAATAGTCACATAAACACCACCCTATACCGGAAACCTACTGACCGCTATATTTACCTACATGCCTCCAGCTTTCATCCAGCCCACACCACATGATCAATTGTCTACAGCCAAGCTCTAAGATACAACCACATTTGCTCCAACCCCTCAGACAGAGACAAACACCTACAAGATCTCTATCAAGCGTTCTTACAACTACAATACCCACCTGCTGAAGTGAAGAAACAGATTGACAGAGCCAGAAGAGTACCCAGAAGTCACCTACTACAGGACAGGCCAACAAAGAAAGTAACAGAATGCCACTAGCCATCACCTTCATCCCCCAACTAAAACCTCTCCAGCGCATCATCAAGGATCTACAACCGATCCTGAAGGACGATCCCTCACACTCACAGATCTTGGGAAACAGGCCAGTCCTCGCTTACAGACAGCCCCCCCAACCTGAAGCAAATACTCACCAGCAACCACACACCACACAACAAAAACACTAACCCAGGAACCTATCCTTGCAACAAAGCCCGTTGCCAACTCTGTCCACATATCTATTCAGGGGATACTATCATAGGACCTAATCACATCAGCCACACTATTAGAGGCTCGTTCACCTGCACATCTACCAATGTGATATATGCCATCATGGGCCAGCAATGCTCCTCTGCCATGTACATTGGCCAGACCGGACAGTCTCTATGCAAAAGAATAAATGGACACAAATCAGATGTCAAGAATTATAACATTCAAAAACTAGTCAGAGAACACTTCAACCTCCCTGGTCACTCGATTACAGACCTAAAAGTCACAATTATTCAACAACAAAAACTTCAAAAACAGACTAACAAGAAACTGCAGAACTAGAATTAATTTGCTAACTGGACACCATTAAATTAGGCTTGAATAAAGACTGGGAGTGGATGAGTCATTACACAAACTAAGAACTATTTCCCCATGTTAATTTCCCCCCTACTATTACACACACCTTGTCAACTGTTTGAAATGGGCCATCCTGATTATCACTACAAAAGTTTTTTTTCTCCTGCTGATAATAGCCCACCTTAATCAATTAGTCTCATTAGAGTTGGTATGGCAACACCCATTTTTTCATGTTCTCTGTGTATATATCTTCCTACTGTATTTTCCACTGCATGCATCTGATGAAGTGGGCTTTAGCCCACGAAAGCTTATGCTCAAATAAATTTTTTAGTCTCTAAGGTGCCACAAGTACTCCTCATACTTTTCATAAAGCAATCACTCTATGTCTGACCTGTCTGTCCTTATCCTCAAATGAAACCTGCACAACACTTTCAAAAGATGAGTCCGGGATCTTAGATTCATAACTCTGGTAGACACTAAAAATCACAGACTGACCAGACACTGGATTTATGGATTATTATAATAATCTGTAACCCACTAATCCCTTCTTTTTGTCCTATGACTGAAGGTGTTAATTGGCCATTCTACCTTGAATGATACTATTAAGCAATGGCAACTACTAAACAATCTCTTCCACCTTCAATTTAGCTCTAATGCTCAGAGTATGTTTCCCAGATCTGAAGAAGAGCTCTGTGTGGCTCGAAAGCCCTCACCAACAGAAGGAGGTCCAATAAAAGATATTACCTCATCCACCTTATCTCTTTAATATCCTGGGACCGACATGGCCACAGCTACACTGCATATTTCACTACTGTGCATTTTAGATTATATGTTTATCCCAAATTGATTTCTCTCTCCCCCCACAGGCACCATAAGCACCAACTGCTCCCTATCCAGCTGCCAAAAACTTCAACAACTATGATGCAGTTTTACATTGCCAATACTGTAAAGAAATCATCGTAACATACTGAAAAGGTGGAGGCAGCATTGTGAAGAGAAACTGAATATAAAAACAAGTAACACAGGGCTACTGTACTGATTAAATGAAGCTCCTGCAGAACTTCCAGCACAAGGTTGCCACAGAAACCACAGGTCCTTGCCACAGAATTTAGGTACAGCTTGGCTCCGAGCACATGGAGCCTTTATTATATAGCACCTAGAGACCAAGATGTTCTGTAGCTGTATTTGGAGGAAAGGCCCTAATGCATTTCTTCAAATCTGGCAAAGTACAAAAGGAATATATTCCTGTGGGCTGGTAGTGCCAAATCAACACATCTTCTGCAAGTACTGCAGAACTGCTGCACGTTCTGATGTAAGCAGCAAGTAGAAATGTTTGGGTGACTTTTCATAGCTACCTGTGGCATTTTGGCTGGTTCATTGCTGGATCAAATGTTATCCAATCAGAGCAAGAACAGCATTCATCATGGCTAGCAACTGGACAAGGTCATCAATCAGTAGTTCAGGACTTTCACAGCTGTGACAGCCATGAAAGCCTTTTGAGCAAACAAGTACTCACTGACTGCTAGAGCAATAAAAGGACCAGAACTACTGACTGGTAGTGGCAGCAACACTTCTTTCATTGGAGCCTGTCATTTGAAATTCTGGTAGTGTCATATCCATGATCTTCTGGCCCAAAGACACATCACACATCATGATTTGAGCTCATAGTCCACTACTGACATTACATTACAGTCCTAGAAGAGTAACTGTATTTTGGACGAGAAGTTAAACAGACATGGCTGCCTATCTCTCACAGCTTTCCACATAAAGTTAAAGATTCGATAGCACTTTTCACTTTCATCTACCACTATTTGCCCATTCTCATGGTTTGCAACCTATGTGATTCTCCTCAGATTCCTCACCCTGTTCTTTATTTTGTAATTTCTTATGTTTCACAGAAATCGGGTTCGCCTGCCCAGTGACAGTATTCATGAGCTATTTTTTGACTGAAATATAATATGCCAAAAGTTGCCAAAATCTTTGTTACTGAGTGTAGACAAGTATTTTTAGACTAATGGCTAGGGTATTTTATGTCAGACTAACACCACTGTCAAAATACAGTTTCACGAAGCAAAAGTAAATTAACCTACCTCTCACCCATCCACCCAAAAAAAGAAAAGGAAAACACTAAGATAATAGAGGGTAAAACTAGTTCGCTGGATGTGTATTGTGGTCTAATTTGGATTTTGCTAGAATAGTCAGAGAACATATAAACTCCTGAGATAACAGGGCAAGGGCATATCTTCACTAGCAATGGTAAAGCGCTTGCCGCGGCAGCGCTTTAATGTGGCTGTGTAGTCGCAGCATAGCGCTGGGAGAAAAAAAACAAACAAAAAAAACCATCTCCATGAGGGAAATAGCTCTGGTGCACTGTCTACACTGGCACTTTATAGCACTGAAACTTGCAGCACTCTGGGGTGTGTTTTTTACACCCTTGAGCGAGAAAGTTGCAGTGCTGTAAAGTGCCAGTGTAGACAAACCCTTAGAATTGTGGTTGTATAATTACTATTCTGTGACCCACAAGAGGTCGCACATCAAGCTGAAGGACTCAGAGCCAGAAATTCACGAATGCTAACATCTGCTATGACACTTGAACTCACTGTGTGGCCCTGAGCAAGTCATTTAACTAACCACTGTTTTCCTCTTTGTAGAGAGAATATTTACTATCATTAACTAATCCTGGTCAGGTAGGTAACGAATTCAGAAATGCGAAGTGCTATGAAAAGTCTATGTATTAGTGCTATTTCTCAGAAAGTCAAAGACTAGTTGCCAAGAGCCTAAGATTACATCCAATTTTCTTTTGTACATACAGGAATGCCCCAATTTGTTTTTATGACACATGTCAATCCCAGATCAAGGAAAACTTGTTCTGCTTTAGACATTACCAGCAAAACCCAAAAGACAGATGCTGTACTGCAATAGAACTCAAGGGGAAACAAATCTACAGAATACTAGTTTTACAATATTTCCTGAAGAAATCTGACAAAATATTTACAAATGGAGTAAATTACAGACTAAATTCATAAGGCATATTGTGCAACTAGCCTAGCATATATGTGCCTCCACTTTAAGAGCTAAAAAGAGCTTTTTTTGAAGGACTGCATTTCAGCACCTCATGTGAAATTATATGATACTTGTAGAAAAGCTGAGCAATGCAATGGATACAGTTTAAACTGCTCATCCTTGCTAGTCAAATTATTTTGCACAAAATTACTTTAATTTTAGGAAGTTGCTTATTTAATAATAATATATGGAGATATCCTATCTCCTAGAACTGGAAGGGACCTTGAAAGGTCATCAAGTCCAGCCCCCTGCCTTCACTAGCAGGACCAAGTACTGATTTTGCCCCAGATCCCGAAGTGGCCCCCTTAAGGATTGAACTCACAACCCTGGGTTTAGCAGGCCAATGCTCAAACCTTATTTGTGTCTATAGGTCACGTGAATCAGCCTTTCGAGGGAAACAGTGGGGGCAAAAGACCTCTCTGGCTTTAAGATTAAGCTTGATAAGTTTATGGCGGGGATGGTTTGATGGGATAAAGTGACTTTAGTCAATAGGTCAGTAACGTGCCATCGCTGGTAATTAGTAACAATGGTCAATGATGGGATGTTAAAAGTTACTACAGATAACTTTTTCCGGAGTGTCTGGCTGGAGAATCTTGCCTGCATGCTCGGGGTTTAGCTGATCGCCATATTTGGGGTCAGGAAGGAATTTTCCTCCAGGGTAGATTGGCAAAGGCCCTGGAGGTTTTTCGCCTTCCTCCGCAGCATGGGGCAGGGGTCACTTGCTGGAGGATTCTCTGCGACTTGAAGTCTTTAAATCATGATTTGGAGACTTCAACAGCTGAGTCAAGGGAGAAAATTATTCCAGGAATGGGTGGGTCAGCTTTTGTGGCCTGCATCATGCAGGAGGTCAGACTAGATGATCATAATGGTCCCTTCTGACCTTAAAGTCTATGAGTCTATGTTCATTGGTCTGATCTAGAGTTAATTGCAAGATAAAGTGGATGCTGCTCTAAAACCTGGAACCAAAATTAAAACAATTTTTGCTGAAAAACAGCATTTAGAGCTGCATTGGTGATTCTAATATACTAAGTATCAAACTAATTAACGGTTTCTTTGGATTTTCCTCCAATCACCACCATCAGCTCTCAGACTTCAAATATAAGATAAAAAAATTCATGCACTTCAGGAATTTGTGTTAAGTGGTTTTAACAGGTTACAAGAGGCATGCTGAACACTATTACTTAACCCTCCCTCCCAGAAGAATGGCTCCAGAGCAATTCCATGGAGGCTGTGGGATCGCAAGCATGGCTAGGATGTCAGAGAAGTGTGTGAATCAGCTCTGACAGCAATGAGCATCATGGACCATGAAAAAAAATCAATTTTTAAATAAGTGCATTGACTTTCTGTTAACTTGACTAACAAAGTGAATGGAATTTTCTTAGTTAAATCTGTAGTCCACGTTTTAATCCAACAAATTGTGACACTAATGTTCCATTATTATTTGACAATTAACTGAGAAATTACTTCAAGGTCAAGTTTCAGAGTAGCAGCCGTGTTAGTCTGTATCCGCAAAAAGAACAGGAGTACTTGTGGCACCTTAGAGACTAACAAAGTACATTTTCCCATTTTGCTATTTTTGTTGTACTGTATTTCTTAAATAACAAATCTCAATTACATCATCTTAGACAATTTGAAAAAACAAAAACAAAACACAAACACACAAAAGTTACACTCTTCCAAATATTATTACAAATCAAAAGTGTTAAGACAAGAAACTGAGTTTCATAGGGCCTTTCTTAAAACACATCTAAGGTAACTTTTTTTCCACAGGGGACTGGGAAGGGTCCAAATTCTCACTTCATGAAACTTACTTCTTCATCCTTCTCCCCACCCTACCAGTGCCAGTGTGGCAATGAGACAATACACAACAGCAGAATGATCAGTTAAAAATAACAAGCATAGATTCATAGATTCTAGGACTGGAAGGGACCTCGAGAGGTCATCGAGTCCAGTCCCCTGCCCGCATGGCAGGGCCAAATACTGTCTAGACCATCCCTGATAGACATTTATCTAACCTACTCTTAAATATCTCCAGAGATGGAGATTCCACAACCTCCCTAGGCAATTTATTCCAGTGTTTAACCACCCTGACAGTTAGGAACTTTTTCCTAATGTCCAACCTAGACCTCCCTTGCTGCAGTTTAAACCCAATTTGGTTTCTTTATGTGAAGAAAGTTTCCTGTAACTTCATTCCTGGGATTTGACATTTTTGAAGATGGGACCCTCCTTGGGACACAGAGCCATGTGAAAAACCCACACCCTTGAGAGAGACATAGCTGTACTGATCTAGAGCAGTGGTTCTCAAACTTTTGTACTGGTGACCCCTTTCACATAGAAAGTCTCAGAGCGTGAGCCCTCCTTATAAATTAAAAACACTTTTTATATATTTAACACCATTATAAATATTGGAGACAAAGCAGGGCTCGGGGTGGAGGCTGACAGCTTGCAACCCCCCCCCCCCCCCTAAGAACCCTGTGACTCCCTGAGGGGTCCCAACCCCCAGTTTGAGAACCCCTGATCTAGAGGACAGAGCAGACAACGCTAGGTGGAGGGAAGCGGTCTCCCCACCTAACTACCACCTCTCAGCGAGGTGGATTAACTACGCCCGAATGTCTGCGCTGCAGTGCAAATGTGCAGCTGTAGTGTTTCCAGCACAGCCATGTCACTGGTACAAACCCAGCCCAGTTTGGTAGCCGGACAAGTCACCATCTGAGGGCGGCTCAGGTGAAATACCATGAACTACGTCTGATGGGCTCCAAGCACCCACTGTGGCCAAGTGCCCAGCCCACAAAAGGCACCCCTGGGTCAGCCCCCGGCCCGGGCCCCACGGGCTGAATAACCCGCCCTATTGCTCTAGCGCGGCAGGAGCCGGGCGGGTCGAGCGGGCCCCCGAAGGCAGCCAGCACCTGGGCCCCAGCCCAAGTGTGTGTAGGGACAGGAGGGGGCCATGACGCCTGCGGGCCAGCAGGAGCAGCGGCCTGGGCGAGCCCCGGCCCGGAGAACGCAGCCCGAGAGCCGGGCCCCGAGGCGACCGCCTCCCTCTCGTGGCTTCCCCCCCGCAGGCGCCGCGCCGCGCTCGGGTCGCAGCTACCCCCGGCGTGGCCCGGCCGCGGCCCCTCACTCACGGGCTTCTCCCCGACACGCAGGCAGCGGCGACGGCAGCAGAAAGCGGCGGAAGAAGCTGGGCCTCGGCCAGGGCCGCGCCTTCCCGTCCCGCCCCCGGCCGCGCCGCTCACACCCATCTTCCCTCCCCCCGGCTCGGGCCGATCCCCGGCCCCTGCGCCGCAGTACGGGAGAGAAGCCGGGAGCTGCTGCCGGCCCAGGGGCAAGCCCAGTGCAGCGGCGGCAAAGAGCCCTTGGGCTCTTCTGGCTGGGCACAGCTGAGTGCAGGCCCCCCTCCTCAAGCCAGGCGGCAGCGAGGCCCAGTCACATATAAACCTATCCCTGAACCAGATAAACTCTCCCTGTGCAATGACACTTAGCCACATATAAACCTATCCCGGAGTCACGCTAAAGTCCCCCCATACAATTAGACTCAGCCACCTATTATTAACATGTCATCATAAAATCCCTCTGTTTAATGAGACCAAGGCAGTATAAACCTATCCTTCAATCATGATAAAATCCCCATGCAATGAGATCAACGCACATATAAACCTATCCCTAAATCAATAAAATTCCCCACAAAATGAGACCAAGTCACATATAAACCTATTCCTGAACAAGGATTAAAAAATTCCCCCACCCCTACATATTAACCTATCCCTGAATCACGATCTCCAGCAATGACCAAGCCACATATTAACCTATCCCTGAACCACACCGAAGCCCTGGTGCTGCAAGGGGAACTTCTGAACCACATAGCAAAGCAGCACTGCTGCTGCAAGAGCACTTTTTTAGGCATCTCTCTGCTCCCAAATCCCTAAAGAGCAGCTGCAGCTCCCTGTGAACTTCTCCTGGCCTGGGTCTCCACAAGGCACTGCTACTCCTCCTGGTTCTCCTCCATTTAACCTTCCTGGCTGTGCAGAGGGGTGCCTGCATGTATTGCAAGAACCCAAGACCAACTCTTCTTAAAAACTCTTGAGTTTTCATCCTGCTTTTACCACTGACTTTCTGGGGGTCCTTGGGTAAACCCTCCTTACCACAAGTGCTAAGTCAACCCTGGCATAACTCTATTAATTAAAGTCAATGGCATTACACCAGAGTTAGCCTCATGTCTTAGTTATGTCCGTCCTCTGGAAAATGGGGATAATACATAAGTAACTACTTCACATTAGTATTAAAAGGACCACTCTTTTGAAGTAGGGTGAAGTCTGCTTACGCCAGTGTTGAATTTGGCCGGGAAAGAACGATATTGTAAGGCCCCAATTTTGCAAGTCGTTCTCTTTGGCTATGTCTACACTACGGACCGTATAGCGGCACAGCTGCGCCGCAGTAAGGTCTCCTGTGTAGCCTAATTATGCCAGCAGGAGAGAGGTCTCCCACCGGCATAATTAAACTACCCCCAGTGAGTGGCAGTAGCTATGTCAGCAGGAGATGCTTTCCAGCAGACATAGTGCTGTCCACACTGGCACTTTTGTCAGTGAAACTTGTCTGTCAGGGGTGTGTTTTTTCACACCCCCACAAACAAAAGTTTTGCAGACAAAAGTAATAGTGTAGACAAAGCCTTCATGAAGACTCCTAAATGGAACAAATTGCAGGATCTGGGGCTTAGACTGTAAGCTTTTGTCTTTGTATGTGTTTGTACAGGGTTAGCACAACCTGGCCCTAATTCTGATTGAGGCCTTTAAGTGCTACTGTATTAGAAATATTAAATAATGGTAACAGTAAGTGCTAAGTGTTATGGGGGGGAGGGCTGCTCCCCTCTCCCACTGAGGAGACTAGCTGTGGCTTCATCTCCTCTGACTCTCTACCTTGAGTCCTTTGGAAAAGCTGCTAGTTCCATCAGTCCTATTTCTGCCAGTGTTTTGTTTATATATGGTCCTGTCGTTATCTGTAAAATGAAGACAATAAATGAATCAGTCAGAATATCTTTCATACACATATGCATTCCATATCATAAATACGCTCTCATATTTTATTATTTTAAAGTCTGAATTTTATCAGCATAGAATTGTACATTGTTTGGGTTATTTTACTAAAGGTATTTTTAACAAGGAATTGTAGAAATATTTTATTCTTATCCATATCATGTTAAAGCCAAAACCACAGAAAACTGCAACCGATCTTTATATTTTTATTCCTTGCCTCTAAAAGACAAATTTGCAAATGTCTGTCAAAAAGGATGCCATATGGAAAGGCTAGCAGAAGGGCAACTAGTGAACCAGCTATATGTGCCAGTTTCAATTTGTCACACTTTTCATTTCTGGGAAATGCTTTATCCTTGTTTTGAGCAAGAAAACTCTCATAAGGAACAAGTTAACAATACGTTTCTCAAAATACATCCTTTGTGAATGGAAAAGAAACAATATGCCTCTATATGCATAACTCCATGTATGGAGGGGAAAAGGCAAACACCCATAAAGTTATATTAAATTATTTAAAAGGATCGGTAATTTTAGCAATAATCCAACACTAGGATTCCCCAATAACAACATCATGGGTTACAAAAAACATACTGAAATATCTTGAAGCTACAGATGCATCAAAATCATCTTTTCTTTAATACAAGTAATTATAGAAAATGTTGGTTATATAAGCCCCAGTCCTAAAAAGATTTACACACACACTTAACTTTACACACCAGTACTCACATGCATAAAGTTAAGCACATGAATAAAGGCTTGCCACAAGAGAATTTGGGCCTTAGGTATGAAATACTGGTTTGAAACAGACATTGTTTAGATTGCCACTCCCTCCCCCACTCCAAATGGCAGCCTTATCTTTAAAGTGAATCCCTATAATACACCTCTACCCCGATATAACGCTGTCCTCGGGAGCCAAAAAATCTTACCACGTTATGGGTGAAACCGCGTTATATCGAACTTGCTTTGATCCACCGGAGCGTGCAGCCCTGCTTTACCGCGTTATATCCGAATTCATGTTATATCGGGTCATGTTATATTGGGGTAGAGGTGTACAAGGCAGATAATAGACTAAAAATATTATTATTAGAGCACAACAAGTGGTAGACACATAAATGACATTATTTCTACCTGAGGAACATACAATCAAATTAAAATGCACAGAGTCTTCAGACATAAATAGTAGATATTGACTGTGAGATAACCGCCAGAAGCCAGATACTGCCCTCAGTTACACCAGTACAATCCCACTTACATATATAGTTGTAAATTTTCAGGGATAGCTTTTCTGAGTGCTAGGTTTGGTTCCTAAGTTACATTTACTTTTGTATTTATCAGATTTTTTAAAAATTACTATTTAAAGTATTTGATGCTTTTGGAGTATTTGAGACATTTGTGGAAGCTTCCTTTGCTTAATTATGTAGCAAAAACTGTACAGTATATGCTGACTCGCCTGAGACTGAAGACAGTGGTTGAGTTCGCAAATTTCATAAATAAACTTGATGGTCCTACATATGCAGTGATAAATCTTGTGTGTAATTCACCTACCTCGGCTGCTGAACTCAGATATCTGGGGTGAAAAATGTCCGTTGATTTCAGTGAGTCTAGGATTTCACCCCTGATTTTCAGTAAGAGCCTGCTTTTTACCTAATTTTACAAATAGATTTCCTGGGAATAGGAGGTCAAGTGAAATTTGCCCAAGATCCCACACAGAATGAGTAACAGATCTGTTATGCTTGTGTTTAACCACACAAGTAGTCTCATTAAGGTTAATACACTACTCACACGTGTAAAGTTAAGCACATGTGCAAGTTTTTGTAGGATTAGTTTTAACAGATTTTGATCCTGAGAGCTTTGTAAAGATTTACCATGTTTAATTTTGCAGGATCAGGATCAAGGCCAGTCAGAAAAATTCTGCAATTTCGTGCATAGTTGGCAATAAGGGACTTTGATAATATTCTGTGATGGTCATTTATCAGTATAACTATTTTGATTTTCCTTGTTAATTTTCAGGTCATTCAAAATAACAGGGTTATGGAACTTTTCTGGGTTAGCAGGTATTAGAACTCTCCATAACAGCAAACACTGTAGCAGTTTACAGCAAGGACCATATTTTTGTTGTATGTTTCTGTACAATGATGCTGCAGCTTCTGAGCACTACCACACTACAAATACATAATAATACTTAACAATTATTCCATGTGGGCTATAAAGAGGGTGGTATAGCTCCCTCTAAAGAAAGAACTAGAAAGTTGGCTGGGTACCTTACAGAAATAAATATATGTTTCCTGCCCCAAAAAGCTTACAATTGAATGCCCCAATCATATAACTGGATCTGCGTTGGTGGACCCTTGTGTCCACACAGAGCCCTATTGAAACCAGTGAGACTTCCTGCAGGCACAAGACTTTTGTGCAGATCCAATCATAGGAAGATCAGGTACTAAGTTCATATGATACAAGTGGGAGTCCTAGATAGCTGAAAGAGAGATTGGTAGAAGAAAGACAAAGGTATGATAACATTGTTATTTAGCCATAAGTAATAATCACTATTAAGAAAAATTAGATGTAAAATATATATTAAATGTAGGAGGTAGAGTGCTTTGTTAACCCAGTCTCTAATAAGTAGCATGTGACAGAATTACATCAATGAGAAAGAAAAAAAAACAGATGGTTCTAAACTTTTAGAGATGATTTTCTGGAGGCATCCTAAATTGTGCCTGTCATTACTGGCAGTAATGGTGATTACTGTGATAGAAGTGAAACTGCTCTGTAATAATTTATGAACATTGTATATTGACCAGATTATGGGAATGTTTACTGTATGAATACATTGGTTTAGTTTAATGGGGGGTTATCAGGAAAAAAAAAGCAGGAAGGAAAACAGTGGCTCTGGATAAGCCACTTCTCAGCAAACACTTAAGGGTGGATGAGAGACTGGAAAAGGGTGGATGAGAACTGGAAAAGGTCTGGGAACCAGAGGAACAAAAACAAAACAAAACCTGTGGCAGGGTTAAAAAGGTAGACCCTGTCAAAGAAGGGGTAGATGTTGAGGAGTTCTTTGGGGTAACTAGACTGATACACAGGACCGTCAGGGGTGTCTGGAGAAACTAGGCTTGTCTAGGTCACCATTACTAGATGGTAGGACTTTAGGTAAAATAGAAGTGTGTAGACTGTCCTAAAATCCTTTTTCTCTAAGTGCTTTGTTCCCACTATTAAAGCAAACAATACTCTGGTTTTAAGACAGCTGTCTGGCCTCAGAACTGCGAAGAGAAGAACTGCAGGGTCCAAACCCAACTGGAACTGCTTGGTAAGCATCATTGATATGTAGTGTACTGTAGCTCAGAGTCTGGTCCAAGAGTAGAATTCTACCTCAGGAGAAGTAAGACACAAGGCCTGACACTGGAGGAGGTGCACTCTGTGAGACCGGAAAAGGGACAGAGGTGGAGTTACCCTGTATTCACGAAAAACCTATTCACCTAATTGTAGATTGCTTAAAAATGTAATGATGTAGTATACTTCTCTTTAATTCTGGTTTCAAGCAAATTCAATTAAATTATGATTTACTTTTTCTTTACTGTGATTAGAAGTCTTACTGTTTATGTAAATTACATGTTTAAAATTATACAAGACTTTAGTCACAGAACTACAATGCAACCCTGCTTTTTCAACAACTGCTGCTGATGGGCCAGATTCTGATCTCAGTTGCAGCAGTGCAAAGCTGGTGTAATCCCACTGAACTAAAAAACTAATTGGGATTTACACAGGTGTAAATAAAATCAGAATATGGTAATATTTTGTACTCATGCTAAATACAGAACTTAAAATCTCCATGGAGATGGTGGAAGCTCTGTTTTATTGATATATAGCTATCTCATAGAGCTGGAAGGGACCCTGAAAGGTCATTGAGTCCAGCCCTCCAGGGCCGGCTTTAGCAAGAGCGGGGTCCGATTCCTGGGGGCGGGGATTGCTGCAAGCCCCGCCCCCAGGAATTGAGCCGCGCCGTGGGGGTATGGGGGGGGGGGGGAAGAGAGACCCGAGCCGCGCCGCGGGGACCGGGCCAGGCTGGAGCCAACCCGAGCCGCGGGGACCGGGCCGGGCCAGAGCCGCTGGGGCCTGCAGGAACGAGCCGCGCCTCCCCGCAGCCCTTCTCGCGCCCCCACCACCACCCCAGCTTACCTTGTGCTGCTGGCCCGCCCCTGCTTCTTTTCAGACTTCCCGCGAAGCAGGGGAGGGGGCGGGGCGTTCAGGGGAGGGGAGGAGGGGCCGGGGAAGTGAGCTGGGGGCGGGGTGGTCAGCTGCAGCGCGAGGCCCTCTTGGCGCGGGGCCCAATTCAGCCGAATCGGCTGAATCGGCCTAAAGCCGGCCCTGCAGCCCTCTACCTTCACTAGCAGGACCAAGTACTGATTTTTGCCCCAGATCCCTAAGTGGCCACCTTGAGGGCTGAACTCATAACCCTGGGTTTAACAGGCCACTGCTCATACCACTGAGCTATCCCTCCCCCCTACATGGTATTAGGTTTAAGCCATTTTAACATTGAAAAGAAGAAACTGAATATAGAGTTACTATTAGCAAGCAAAACTATGTTTAGTCACAGTTACGATTACTGCAGGACACATCCCATCCCACCCAAAACCTTAAAAGTATGGAAATAAAAAATTAGGGTGGAAAACTTGTGCCTTCTCTTCCACTTTTATATTAACACACTCCAATGCTCCATAATGCTTTGACTTCCATCTCCAACAGATACCCCAAAACAATACATATGCTCAGTGCTTTTATATCAAGAGATCAGCACATCTGTCTGGCACATTCCATCCATTTGAGAAGTTTATTTGCCTTAATTCTGCCGAGGTTTGAGAGATTTTAATTCATAGTCCGTTTTCCCAGCTCAGGGAACTTTCCCTTAGGTTATACGGTTATGTGATAAGAGAAAATGTCTCTTCTATGTTTTTTAAGCTCCCCAGGGAGTGATTGGCAGCATTCATATCACACCAGATTTGTTCTGAAGACAAGCTCTGTGTAGCTCAAAAGCTTGTCTCTCAAATCAACAGAAGTTGGTCCAATAACTTACCTACTTTGTTTCTCTAGTATCCTGAGACCAGCATGGCTCAACAACACTGTATACAGCAGATTTGTTGTCAAACTAAAATTTGGTAAGTTTGCCTTCACACACACATTATCCATCATGGCCAAGAAGTTATAAAATTCTTCACAGACAAACAGTACTGATTTGTAACTGATCTTATAGAAATCAGCATGCATTTGAGGAGGCACCAATGTGGCCAATGGGCTGGTTCCAGAATGCTTCAGATTTCTTGCAAAAGAGCTACAAAGTGAGACAATCCAGTTAAAAATCACCAAAATGGGCAATTTTCAACTCATTCTTTCTGAATCAATTAATTTTTAATCAAACCACCATGAAATATTTCAATAGTATTCAAAGTTTATATTCTGTGTTGTGGTTTTTACCATTTAGTTTTTGTTTGTTGTAAACAAACTAAAAGTTAAAAGGTCCTGTTAAATTTTAACTCTGTAATGCAACCTTAACTCTGGTGCAGATACCTCAGTGCCATAAAAATTAAAACTTGGCATATCTATTTTAAAAGTGCAGTCCTACTTTGCCAGTGATGTCCTTTTTTTAAAGATTGCAAAATATACGTATTTGCTGTAACAGTAAGTCTATATATTAGAAGGGATAGCTCAGTGGTTTGAGCATTGGCCTCCTAAACCCAGGGTTGTGAGCTCACTCCTTGAGGGGGCCACTTAGGGATCTGGGGCAAAATCAGTACTTGGTCCTGCTAGTGAAGGCAGGGGGCTGGACTTGATGAGCTTTCAAGGTCCCTTCCAGTTCTAGGAGATAGGATATTGCCATTAATTTTTTTTTAATTTTATTTTTATATAGTTACGGTAATATGGAATAGTCAGTGTAGAGTTAAGAGTATGTTGTGTAATCTGTAATACTACATACATGAAACTGATATAGTGAATCCACTGATTCAGCTGCAAAGCAAAAAAGATTTATGATTTAATCCAGCAAATAATTACTATCAGCCTAATGACTGCTACTATTTATAAACTCATTGAGTTCTACCTAGCCCTTAACAGCCCTATGGGTCTTCTTATGATAGTAAGCACTATGCCAGTAACAAGTGTTTGCAAGATTGAACTATTAGGTCCCCATCTAACTCTCTGAAGTCAATTAAGACTGCCATTGACTTCAATGAAAGTTGACCTTAATCAGCAAAGTCTCTTCCTGACAATTTCATACATCTTCATACATTTTATGAAGTTAAGAATGGAGTAGGTACAATAAGAAAACGAAATGGTTAATCGTAACAAGACAACCTCACTAGTTTAGAATACAACCCAGCGCTGAATGTTGTCCTTGGCACTCTAAGTACTTTCACCAGCTTGACCTCTAATTACCTAGCCATGTGAAATTCTGGCCCAATTGAAATAAATGGCAAAACTCTCATTGAATTCAACTGGGGCCAGTATTTGAGTTTTTTGTGTACCTTCTGAGAGTCTGTTTGGACTTCTAGTCCCCAGCCCTACTTACTCCTGGGGGAATTCTGTGCCACTGCACAGAATTAATTAGCTGTGCATACTTTTAATTTTTTGCGCAGAAAAAAACCTTCTGCTGGAAAGTTGCTGCAATTCTGCCTTTTGCCCTCCAGAAGGCGCTGTGGCAATAGACCAGAGCAGCAGCTTCTGGCCAGCTAGGGAAAAGAAAGAGCCTGTACAGTAGTGCCTTCTTCACAGCCCCTGTCGGGCCAGATCAGGAGACAGGAAATATGGGGAGATAGAAAGTGTGGGACTGCTGGGGGGTCAGACAGTGGTTCATAAGGACTAGTGGGGGAGGACAGACTGGGGCAGGAGCTGAATGGACATGGAGGCACGGAGGCACAGGGCCACAGGGAGGAGGGAGGTGCAGGGTCACATGGTGATGGGGGAAGGGGTGCAGGGCCACATAGGTACAGGGGTGGCTGAGTGGGGCACAGAGACACTTGGGAATGAGGGAGGAGATGCAAGGCCACATAGGAATGGGGGAGGTGGTGTCTGAGTGAGGGTGGAAGGACACGTGGATAGGGGGTGAAGGACACATAGGGGTGCAGAGACACATGGAGACATGGGCAGATGTGCCTGACTGAATGGGAGAGGCTAGGGGTCAGCCAGGGTCTGCATGGGGGAAGTTCCCTAACAATCCCTCCCTTCCACCCCAAAAAACCTGTTTCTTACTTTTCCCACCCATACCCAACAACCCTCCAAATTCACACCCAGGCTCCACAGAATTTTTAATTTTTGTTGCATAATTTTAAATGTTTTGATGCAGAATTCCCCCAGGAGTACTTATTGTGCACTTGTGTCAGAGCCAAGACAGGAGTTAATCCTCTACTTGCTGAAACAAAAGGTGGGCCTTAAACCAGGGGTTTGCAACCTTTCAGAAGTGGTGTGCCGAGTCTTCATTTATTCACTCTAATTTAAGGTTTCGCGTGCCAGTAATACATTTTAACGTTTTTAGAAGGTCTCTTTCTATAAGTCTATAATATATAACTAAACTATTGTTGTATGTAAACTAAATAAGGTTTTTAAAATGTTTAAGAAGCTTCGTTTAAAATTAAATTAAAATGCAGAGCCCCCCAGACCAGTGGCCAGGACCCAGGCAGTGTGAGTACCACTGAAAATCAGCTCGTGTGCCGCTTTCGGCACGCGTGCCATAGGTTGCCTACCCCTGCTTTAAACCCTTTTTCAGTGAGAAATGGGCTGTGAAGCCAAAAATAATGGAAAAATTAAAAGGGCCTGATCCTGCAAGTCTTTTGCACAGAACACTTCTTTAAGTCAATGAAACCTGTTCAGATGGAGGCATTGCAAGATAAGGACCTAAATTATGTTTTATTTAATTACATAAAATGATCATTATGGGCCAAATTTTCTCCTTAATTACGTCTGTGTAACCCAAATGAGTCCAATGGGAATTACACACATGTACTTGAGGGCAAAAGCTTTCATATGAAGTGAAAAATGTGAGTTGCTAATGGGGGATCTCACTACAAATATCCAGGATAACCACAGGTAGCAAGACCTCTTACCCCAATTTAATTAAAAATTATTACAGAAATAATAATCTCAGAAGGTAGGTATACTGTGTAAGCTTTGCAGGTGGTTGCCTTCAAGATCATTCCTGTCAGGGTACAGAATTGATGCTAATCAAATGATAATGTGTTGACCAGATGCTGTCACTTCATCTTGCAGCTGACACTTTGGTTCTACACCTCTAGCCTTCATCTATATTCTCAGCTCCTTCTCACCTCAGACTAACCGCTCACTTTGTATCCTTCTCTGTGCCTTCTTCCATCTTGCCCTTTATGTCTAAAATGCTATGACTCCCACCCCCACAAATCCAGGTCTGCCATCTTTGCATCCATTCCCTTTTCATCCAACTTCAAAATTGCTGCGAGGCCTACCAGAGCCAACCCACCATCTAAAGAATTGCTTTTATTTATCTACTTTTAAAATCACTACTGCACAGTTGTGTGATTGAATCTTCTGTTCAACTGATCCTTTGTGCCTGAATTGCTCTTTACTGATAGTTCCTTTAGATCAGGGGTGGCCAACCTGTGGTTCCGGAGCCACATGTGGCTCTTCAGAAGTTAATATGCTGCTCCTTGTATAGGCACCGACTCCGGGGCTGGAGCTACAGGTGCCAACTTTCCAATGTGCCAGGGGGTGCTCGCTGCTGAACCCCTGGCTCTGTCACAGGCCCTGCCCCCACTCCACCTCTTCCCGCCCCCTCCCCTGAGCCTGCCGTGCCCTCACTCCTCTCCCCTTCCCCTCCCCCCAGCCTCCTGCATGCCACAAAACAGCTGATCGGGAGGTGCAGGGCAGGAGAGGGAGACACTGATTGGTGGGGCTGCCGGTGGGTTGGGGGGGTTGGGACTGGGGGGGGGGAGCTGATGGGGGGCTGCTGACATATTACGGTGGCTCTTTGGCAATATACATTGGTAAATTCTGGCTCCTTCTTAGGCTCAGGTTGGCCACTCCTGCTTTAGATAATAAGCTCCTGGGAGCTGAAACAGGGTCTTCTCCATTTTTCTGTAGAGTGTTGAGAGTTGTGTCAATTCTCAACAAATAATGAATAATAATTTTGGATTTCATCATCACAAGTAACAAGTCCCTGCCACCATTTCTTCATTTTTTTTTTCTTTTTCATTTAAATCTGTTTTCATTTGTAAATATGACTTTACAATTTAAAGCAAAGCCTGTCAAACTGCTGTGGAAATTAATTCTTAGTAAGAAATTAATTGAAAAATGATACATTCACATGGAACAAGATCTGCCATACTTCTATAAGGACAGCAGCCAGATCCAGAGTTGTTGATATTCTAGTTTACAAATGACTGAAGTGCAAATACATACATATTTACTTTCCACGGAAGTCTGGAATAGGGCTATAAAGACACAGGTGCTATTGTGTTAGTGTATTGACAACCTGGAGACTGCAGTTAATTCAAATCAAAGCTGCCCATGAGTTAGGTGGGACAGTTTAATGTGAAAATATTACATTAAAAAAATCTATATCTGACTGCATAGTCGGTAATGGGGCCATTTCAATGTCCAGGCTCTTATCTACTACAAAGGGACCTCTCACTCCATGCCCAATTCCAGCAGATGTATTTGATAGGTACAGAGTGAATGAGAGTGTCCATGTTCAAATTGGCAAGGTCAGGATGTCCTCAGTGGACAATCTTGAGCAGTGGATTTCACTTCTGCTGGAGGTCAGAGCGAGTCTGAGGGTACATCTACACTACAGCGGGGAGTCGATTTAAGATACGCAAATTCAGCTACGTGAATAGCGTAGCTGAATTCGACGTATTACAGCCGACTTACCCCGTTGTGAGGACGGCGGCAAAATCGACTTCTGCCGCTTTTTGTCGGCGGCGCTTACTACCACCTCCGCTGGTGGAGTTAGAGCGCCGATTCGGGGATCGATTGTCGCGTCCCGACGGGACGCGATAAATCGATCCCCGAGAGGTCGATTTCTACCCGCCGATTCAGGCGGGTAGTATAGACCAGGCCCAAGTGTTACCACCTTTACTGCACTAAGTAAGGCCTGAAACCTGCAAACGCTTATGCATGTGCTTGACTTTACTACCATGAGTAGTCCCATTGATTTCAGTAGAACTATTTACAATAGTCATGTTAAGCATTCATATAAGTGTTTTTGGGATCAGAGCTTAACTCATTTTCCAGTAAGCTTCCTTAAGCACTGAGTGCCAAAGGGTGTATCTACACTGCATCTGGGAGTGAGCCACCCAGCCCAGGTAGACAGACATGCACTAGCCCTGCTTGAGCTAGCATGCTAAAAATAGCAAGGTGGACATAGCAGCATGGGTGGTGGCTCAGGCTAGTCACCTGTGTCCAAACCTGCCTCATTCCCAGGGTCTGAGCTCAGATAGCTAGCGTGAGCTACTGCCCATGTTGCAACATGTTCCATAGTGTTATTTTTAAAGCACTAGCTCAAGCTGAACTAGTGAGAGTCTGTCTACCTGGGCTGGAACTCGGGAGGCACTCTCCCAGCTGCAGTGTAGACATACCCAAAATGGCTGTGGCTGCATGCTCAAGGAAATTGCTCTTTTTCCCCTCAGTCTTGGAATCAGATTTGTGCAGATTTGATTGTAGCACTGGTGACTTAAATTTGAGTTGTCTTAAATAAGTTGTTTTAGTCTTTTAGGGAGGGAAGCTGTGTACATTTTCCTTGAGAAAATTGATGTACTTCTGAATAAGCATACAGGCATCTAGATAGCATGATAATGAGATTTTTAGAAATTTTTCACTTGACCAGAGCTATTATTTTGGTACATGTATTTATAAGGTCTGTAGTCAAGGGAGAGGCTTGCATTTTTGTGTGGACATTTAAGGTTGAATTTTGACCCTGTGAGGATAGGGTGACAAGATGTCCCGATTTTATAGGGACAGTCCTGATATTTGGGTCTTTTTCTTATATAGGCTCCTATTACCCCCGACCCCTGTGCTGATTTTTCACACTTGCTGTCTGGTCACCCTATGTGAGGATCACACACAAACTGATTGTGAGCAGCTTCCCCCAAAGGATAAAAAATAATAAGACAGGTGAAAAACTATTATTTTAAAAAACTTCACTATTTTAAGCCAATTTCATGAATGGGGGGGGGGTTGACTCATGGCTTTTGAACCTTTGGAGATCCCTTGGGCCAATGCATTGATCACTGTAGGGTCGAGGGCCTAGTTTCTCGACTCCTAGTCCCTACTTGCACCTATAAATTATGCTACCTCCTCTTTTACGCTGAAGGTTGGAAAACAGTTTATTATATGACATGACTGGTTTGCACCAGTGACAGGTCTTCCATGTGGAAATGTACAGCCACCATATGCCACTAGGCTGGCTGCAAGAGTCTTTTCAAAAGCATTATAAAATACTCATCTTTTCAGTAATCCACATTATCTTATATATGTATAGAAACACACTTTTAAAAATCATACACCCAATTGCTTGACAGAAAAACCGCCGCTGATCAACGTCTAATGTGAGTTTCTCAACCTGTACACCAAAGGCTTTTCTGTTCTTTGAAGAGACATGGTTTGTAAGATTGCTAGATGGGAGCGGTGCCCATAATGCTACCGGCTGAATCACCAGCCTGTAGCCTCAGCTGGTAGCACTACCCTTGCCATGTGGGAGTCCCAAGTTTGGAGCAACCTTTGCTCCCTGCGCTAGCTGAAGGGTAAACACAAAAGCTTGCACTTGTTAGCTTAAGTCTGTTAAATTCCACATTAATTTTCAAACGTTGGGACTCCACAACAAAGTTTTTTTTTGGTTTAAAATAGAAAAATCAAATACTTGCGCGGGCCTCCACTTGTCCATTGCACGGGACACCCCGGCTACGAGCCCACACTGTGCAGGCTCCATCACCCCGCCTCACGCCCTGAATGGGACGCAGCCCAGCTGTTGCGCGCGCAGGCCCTTCAAAGGGCCTGGCTCAGCGGGCCAGGCAGGAGCGAGCTCCGCCTGCTGTGCGCTGCCTAGTGGGGTGGCCCCCAGGGCAAACAGAGACGCACGCAGACGCTGCTGCTTGGGGCCCGGTCATGTGGGGCTACCGCGGGTTGAGCTGCGCAGGCCGGGTTCTGCTTGGTGTCCCGCGGGCGGCCGGGGGCTGGACCAGCGGCCGCCGCCCGCTACAGCCCGGTGAGTAGGCGCCGTGCAGCCGGCTGTCCCGCTGGGAAGAGTGCCGGGCTTAGGTCGGAGAATGTTTTTGGAGGAGCGCCGGTGTATCAGCACAAACTGCACCGGCAGGAAGCCGAGGCCATGGTGTGCGGCAGGCGAGGCTCCAGTCTTAGCGCATTGCTGCGCGTGCTTAGCGCAGTGCTGGGCCTGGGGGGCGTGTGTCTGGAAGCGGCGGTGTGATGTTAAAAAATATGGCACGGCTGGGACTGAGCAGGCTCATGCGAAGTGAGGTTACTCAGTAGCATCTGCTGAAGCTGCTGCCCCGCCCCTGACTCTGGTATTACAAGTTCATAGATTTTGTTTGCAGTGTAGTTGTAGCCTTAGATTCCAGGACGTTAGAGATCCATGGTGGGTGTGGTGATACGGTAGAAGTTATGAACTGACTGATCAACCACACATCTCATTTGGAACCGGAAGTATGTGATCAGGCAGCAACAGAGACAAAAAAAGGCAAATACAGTACTATGTTAAATGTAAACTACTTAAAATTTCTTTTGACAAGATAAGGAAACTGTTTCTGTCCTTGTTTCATTTAAATTAAGATGGTTTAAAAGCAGCATTTTTCTTTGGCATAATAAAATTCCAAAGCTGTATTAAGTCAATGTTCAGTTGTAAAATTTTGATAGAACAGCCATAATGTTTGCTCAGAGTTATGGACATTCCCTTATCTGTAATCACTAAGGAAGGTCTAAGAAGTGTGTTGGCTTTCTATAATCAGGCACACAAGGCCTGAAGACTATAGCACAGAGGTAGTGAATAGGCAGACCATGAGCCAAATCAAGACCATCAGATGCTTTTGAATGGACTCAAATCTTTTTATTTTATTATTGTTTGTTTTGTTTTTTCCTCTCTCTCTTTCTAGAATCTGGACCTTGACTATTCTAGGTTCAAGAAACTTGGACCTTGACACAAAATAATTGGTTACCCTGGCTCTAGGATGACTGTAAAGGTAGACAAGTGGTATCTGGAAAGTCAAGAGAATTTTAGCAATTAAAAAGGAAAGTGACTCTTAATCACTGTTGAAGTATTCACATAAAATTTTCTAATTTAAAATGACTATGGCCCAGATTTTTTTTTTTTTTTTTTTTTTTTTAAAGGTGTTTAGGTGTTGCTGAACTCAGTCCAATTGACTGTCAATGGGATTTTGGCTCCTAAGTGATTAAACTGCTTTTGAAATGACACAGGCTCCTAAATCAGTTAGGTGTTGGAATGCTGAGCGCAGCAATGCCAAAATACTTAGACTCAGATTTTTTAAGGTATCAGTCCTTTATCCAAAGTGTTAATTTCAGAAAATTTGTTCCTTCAGTTATTAACACTCCCAGTCAATATGCATCATACCTTCAAGATGTCTTCCAGCAAAAATAAAACAAACACACACAACCAAAATAAGTGTCTTTTTAGGCCTTTTTCTTATACATCAAATTGCTTTTTAAAGAAGATTTCTGTTTTTATTAACCTGATGTTAGCAATAAAAATGACTGTAAGTGGAATGGGTCTGTGACCAGCCAGTAGGAAACCAAGGATTTAAAATACATTTTAAATAAAAATCCATGTTATAGTGCTGAAGAGTGTATTTAACCCTTTCCTGCTAAGAGTTTTATTAAAATACAAATGAACCTGAGGGACAGGCACAATCCTTAATATAAATACTAGTAGAAAATATCAGGGCTTTGGAGCTGTGCTCCAGCTCCAGGCAAAAACCTGCAGCTCCGGAACTGCTCCAGCTCCAGGCTCCACTCCAAATCCCTGGAAAATACAGCCTACATTTCTGTGGTTAAGGCCTGCACCTGTGTTGATAGTAGGTTTCCCTCATAATTCTCAAGTTGCAAAAAGAAACAATTTCATTGTCAGTATTGATCAAAGCTAGGAAGCAATTCCCACTTCTTTGATTGAGCCATCTTACAATGCCTTTTAAAATCCACTTTAGAACCTCCTCAGAATTAACAGCCCAGTCCTTCCTGACTCTTGGGAAGAGAGAGAAACGTATATACACTTTATTTCTAATTTTGGGAGGCACTAGGATAACCATGGTGACAGTGGAATAACTCAGGCTCACCTTAACATCTGTAAACTTGCCATTTAGTGAATTTTCAGTGGGAAATTCCCCCAGATTGGAGCATCTTAATTTTTTTTAGCATGATTACTGGTAACCACCTTTTCCAAGATTTCTTTGATTTTTTTTTTTTTTCCCTCCTGCTTCTTGTGGGATAACAGTCCTTTTTCTTTTCCCAGGTCTGAGAACGGTAAATGTGATCTTTCGTAATCTTGACACTGCTGCTGATTGTAGTCTTTCCTATAAAGAACTCAAAGGCTTGCTAAAATCCCAAACAACTCTTATTGATGTTCGAGAGAAGTGGGAAATTGGACAGTTTGGAAAAATTCCTGGATCCGTCAACATACCATGTAAGTTATATGTATCACTGCATAGCAACAAGATCAGAAACCTTTAAGGCTAAACTTGCAAGTGAACCCTAGTGACTTGACCAAAACAAGTTGTAATACATATGGCAAACTCTTCTGGGAAACTAACTAGTGTAAATCTTCACCAACAAAACTCCTTCATTAATTACACATAAAAGAGGCTTTGCATCCATTCTTGCAGTGGGTGAGGTTGTGGAAGCTCTACAGATGAACCCAAAAGACTTTAAAGAACGGTACAATCAAGATATGCCTGCTAAATCCGACCATCTAGTCTTTTCCTGCATGGCAGGAGTGCGAAGCAAGAAGGCATTGGATATTGCTATGTCTTTGGGCTTCAGCAGGTAAGCAATTGAGGTGCTGGCTGGGTAAGCTCCTGTATGGAGAACAGGATTAATGGGGAAAAGTCACTTTCTGAAAAGTAGACCCCTTCCCTGGTGGGCTCAGAGATTAGAGAGGCTGCAAAAACAGATGAAATCCCCCATTATTATTATTATTGATAGGGTACATATCACCTCAGGAAGAAATGCAAATTAAAACTTCTTGAACCCATGAATGATTGCCTCTTCCCTTGTGAGTGCCAGGACAAGCTGCTCCAAGAAGCAATCTTTTATTTCAGGGGTGGGCAAACTTTTTGGCCCGAGGGCCACATCAGGGTTGCGCAACTGTATGGAGGGCCGAGTAGGGAAGGCTGTGCCTCCCCAAACAGCCTGGCCCCTGCCCCCTGACTGACTGCCCCCCCTCAGAGCCCCCCAACCTATCCAACCCCCCCCTGCTCCTTATCCCCTGACCACCCCCTATCCAAATCCCCCTGTCCCCTGACTGCCTCGATTTCCCTGTCCACACCCCTGCCCCCTGACAGCTCTCCTGGGACCCCCCCGCCCCTAACTGCCCCCCCAGGATTCCACCCCCTTATACAACCCTCCCTGTCCCCTGACTGCCCTCCCAACCCCTATCCACATCCTGCCCCCTGAGAGGCCCCTGGGACTCCCACTCCCAACTCTCCCTTTTTCCCCATCCCCTGACCGCCCCCCCCAGAACTCCGCCCCCTCCTCCCTAAGTGCCCCCCAGAACCTCCCGCTTCCTTACCTAACCCCTTACCAGCAGCAGGAGCTTGCAGCCACGACGCCCGGCCAGGGCTAGCTGTGCTCCCCACGCTGCCTAGTGGGAGTGGCGGGTCAGAGTGTGGCCCGCGCGGTGGTGTGGCTGCGGGGGAAGGGGGACAGCGGCCGGGAACTAAGCTCCCCGGCCGGGAGCTCAGGGGCCAGGCAGGATAGTCCGGCAGGCCGTAGTTTGCCCACGTTTGTTTTATTTAGTCCTAAGTGGGAGCACAGCCTCTGGTCCAGGAGGGAAATATAGCTGGACCGTTTGGTAATAGTGAGCATAATGTAATTGAACTTAACGTCCTTGTAGGGGGGGCAAATACCAAAGAAACCTACTCCAGTAGCATTTAACTTCAAAAGGGGGAATTACACAAAAATGAGGAATCTAGTTAAACAGAAATTACGAGGAACAGTCACAAGGGTGAAATGTCTGAAAACTGTACGGAGTCTAATTTTAAAAACACCATAATATAGGCTCAAACTAAATGTATACCCCAAATCGAAAACAAACAGTAAAGGAACAAACATAAGCTAAACAGCAGTGTAAACAGAAATTACAGGCAAAAAGTCATCTTCTAAAAATTGGAAGTCAGATCCTAGTGAGGAAAATAGAAAGGAGCATAAACTCTGGCAAATCAAGTGTAAAAGTATAATTCAATGTTTCTCAAAGTGGGATCGCCGCCGCCTGTGTAAGGAAAGCCCCTGGCAGGCCGGGCCGGTTTGTTTACCTGCCCCATCCGCAGGTCCGGATGATCATGGCTCCCACTGGCCGCAGTTTGCCACTGCTGGCAAATGGGAGCCGCTGGAAGCGGTGGCCAGTATGTCCCTCGGCCCGCGCCGCTTCCAGCAGCTCCCATTGGCCAGGAGCAGCAAACCGCAGTCAATGGGAGCCGCAATCGGCCGGACCTGTGGATGGGGCAGGTAAACAAACCGGCCCGGCCCGATGGGCTTTTCCCTACACAAGCGACGACCCCAGTTTGAGAAACACTGGTATAATTAGATAGGCCAAGAAGGAAACTGGAAGATCAACTTGCAAAAGATACAAAAACTAAGAGTAAGAAAAATTAAGTACATCAGAAGAAGGATGTGCCAAAGGATGATCAAAGTGCTAAAGGAGCACCTAAGGAAGACAAAGCTGTTGCAGAGAAGCTAAATTAATTCTTTTCAGCGATTTTTTTCACTGCAGAGAATTTGGTGGGATGCAATCCCATACTCAAGGTGTCCCCTACACCTCCAACTGCCAGAAGTATTTGGCACTAGCCACTGTCAGAGACCAGATATTGGGCTAGATGGACCATAGGTCTGACCTAGTATGGACGTTATCATCTTCAGGGTACAGGTGAAAACAAATAGAATAACTAGTACCTAAATTGTAGCTTTTCTCCTTTAAATTAAAGATGGGCTATATGAAAATGGTACTTTGCAGATGTCTCCGAATAGATTCTGGGAGCATATCTCTGGTCAATCAGTAACAAGACTTTTCCCGCTGCTGTCAGCTCTTCAAAACTAGAACAGCTCTGGGAGACTGAACTGAATTCTCTTGTTATATCAACAAAACTATTGGCACTGCAATTGCAAGTCAGCCATCTGTGCAATGCTTTGTCTTCAAATCATGCCCTCAATTATATAATCCTTTGCTAGATTGCTCAGGTATATGGTAATTAACAGCATAACATGATTGCACAGGTGTAAGATGAAAGCAGCACTTAACTGCAGAATTCTTATTACTCAGGTTCCTCTTATCTAGCCATCAATCTGACTTTCAGGCCCTAGGCTGAGTTTGGACTGCTGGCAGTCTTTGTTCTTGTAAACTGAGCAAATATTGAAATGGAAATAGTTCATACCAAAATGGAATCCCACAATTCCAATCTTGTACTCTACTCTTCTGAGAAGAACCATACTAAACCATCTACGACCCCACATTTGTTTGTGTGTGTTTCTCTTCCCCCGCCCCCAGTGGAGTTTCAACATCTGTTTTCATATTGCTTCACAGAGAAGGCTCTTGTATTTTTTCCTTTTTAAATTTGGTTACTTTGTAGATTGAAAAAACCTCCTTAGTTAATGTCAGCACACAGTTCTTTTTAAACTGTCATTCTGGCCCTAAATGCTCCACTACCCACCTACCTGCCCCTTTATGGTATCTTCTAGATCAGTTGTTCTCAAAGCCGGTCCACCGCTTGTTCAGGGAAAGCCCCTGGTGGGCTGGGCCGGTTTGTTTACGTGCCGTGGCTGCAGTTCGCCACTCCAGGCCAATGGGGGCTGTGGGAAGCGGTGTGGGCCAAGGGATGTGCTGGCCACTCTTCCCGCAGCCCCCATTGGCCTGGAGCGATGAACCGTGGCCAGTGGGAGCCGCGATCGGCTGAATCCGCAGACGCGACAGGTAAACAAACCGGCCTGGCCCGCCAGCGGCTTTCCCTGAACAAGCGGCAGACCGGCTTTGAGAACCACTGTTCTCGATAGTATAGCATCTGGGAAGGTGTTGGAGACCAGTCAGATAGTGAACCTTCTCTCCCTCATCTACGTTAATATAGGGAATCTCCTTAACAATCTGAAATCCATATTGCAAACATAACAGGTTTTTCATTAGCTAACCCAGGGGTAGGCAACCTATGGCACATGCGCCGAAGGCGGCACGCGAGCTGATTTTTTTTTCAGTGGCACTCACACTGCCCGGGTCCTGGCTACCGGTCCAGGGGCTCTGCATTTGAATTTAATTTTAAATGAAGCTTATTAAACACCTTAAACCTTTTTTAAACACCTTTTTAAAAACCTTATTTACTTTACATACAACAATAGTTTAGTTATATATTATAGAAAGAGACCTTCTAAAAACGTTAAAATGTATTACTGGCACCCAAAACCTTAAATCAGAGTGAATAAATGAAGACTCAGCACAGCACTTCTGAAAGGTTGCTGACCCCTGAGCTAACCTATCAAACAAGTATGTATGGAAAACGTAAGTGGTGGATTTAAAACAAAAATTCCAACTCTCTTAAACTAGTGCAAATGTTATGCCAAAATGGTCTTCTCTGTAATGGTTTGAAATGTTAGCGCTCTATTACCAAGGCATTCAAGATGTTTATAAACATCTCCTTAGAGAATGTATAGCTCAGTGGTTTGAGCATTGGCCTGCTAAACCCAGGGTTGTGAGTTCACTCCTTGAGGGGGCCATTTAGGGATCTGGGGCAAAAATCTGTCTGGGGATTGGTTCTGCTTTGAGCAGTGGGGGTTGGACTAAATAACCTTCTATGAATCTGGTCTCTGAAAGTGAGGTCAGGACAGATGAAATATTAAGTACTAAATTGATACCACTTAAATCTCCCAAAGTAAAGTGAATCTACTCCTATAACACAACTACTTGTTCAAACTTTATTTAAACATGGCCAGTGCTTACATTTTTTTCCCCTCTGAATGTAATGTGCATTGACATATGCCACCACTTGCTTGATATTTAATCCATGTTGTTCATTTTCTCTAATTGAAAGAGGATCACTAAGTGACAGTAAGCCATAAAAACTACTGCAAAATACTTGCATTTTGCTCTGTGAAACCAGGAGCAATTACATTGTTTTGCAATAGTGAACACTGCTACTATTACGCAGTGTCTCTGAGAAACTAGTTTTTATATTTAAAAAAAAAAAAAAAAAAAAGCAACTAGGCTTTAATCTTTTTTCCACAAGATTACCAGCAGTAGTATCTCTCTAACACTGACAATCTTCTGTATACTTTCAGAGTTCAGCACTATGCTGGTGGCTTGGAGGAGTGGGCAAAGTATGAACCACCAGAGAAAAAACAATGATGATGAATTTTGGAATATGCCTTGTTACAGTGTCCTGAAATTTACACAAGCCTAGTAATATCTTGTATGAAATAAGATTGAGAATGTAGTGTGAAGGGGAATGATTGTTTATATATGTAAAGTTAATACACACTGTTAAATGTAGCTGGTTATTCTGAATTTAAATTGATTGAGAGTTGAAGATTACATGAGTAGACTGTTCATTCTCCTTTGGTCATATGTTAAAATTACTGTGGAACTACTCCATGAAGAAAACTTAAAGCTACGGACTTCATTGTAAAAACTGAACATACTGTACCAATATGATATATACAACAGGGGATCATGATTAAACTTATGGTGAGGCGTAACAGACTATATATAAGTAATTTTGTTATATATTCCTCTTGGCACAGTTATTTTAATTGGGTTGGAATGATACTTTGCAGATAAGTACTAATTTACTCTGAGTATAGCAGCTGTTCTTAACCTGTCTGTCTTGTCAGGAGGGCAAATAAGAAGGGAGGAACAGATCCTGCAAACACAAAAGGTGACACTCTCAAATTTGACTGCAAAATGTAATGAGTCTGGCTACAGAAGCTATGCCTGACTACAGAAGTTTAGTAACATTTCTTTAAAAGCAAATGTAGAGTTTTGGACAGAAAACTACAGACAATTCATATACCTCCCTTATGAGCCTAATGTGAAATAAGAATTTAGGCGTATGACTTGATAGAATAGATGTGATTGATTTAGGTTAGGATTCTTCAGAGCCCAACAGAGTTAGACACTGACTAGATCTACAGCGAGAAACATAAATCAACAGTTATTAGCAACCCTGCTCAAATAAAGTACATTTGCTATTGTATTACAGTAGAATCCCTATTTTCTAAACTAATTTGGCATTGAGTTCATAAAATTGAACATTATGAAGTTATAATAGGTATGGTGCACAAGTTGTAGTATGATGCACTGCATTATTTTCTTGTCCTTCATACTACTGCAAAGTGACTTCCAATGCATTGAAGGAATCAGAATATGAAGGGATGTCTACTTGTTGCTCTGACATTTTCATTATGTAACACTTTCCCCATCAGGAAAAATGGCTTGTATAACTTGTAGCTTATAAAACTGAAATTCTATTGTGCTAAAATTTGCAATTTGTTGCAGGTTAGATCACAAGCTACTCAGTGAGCCGCTTTGCCCCATAACTTTCCATGTGCATATGGGAAGAAATGTGGATTTTTCTTTTAGATATGGGTCTTCCTGGTTACTTGTGCCTGACTAGACAACTGTAATGCTCTCTAATGGGGCAACAACTATTGAACCATGGGTTCAGTGTGGGGTATACACCTATTTATTGTATATTGCTAAATGAGGGAGGGGAGAACTACCAGGATAGATTCTTGCTAAATAGGAATAGAGGGGTTACTGTATAGGGAAATGTTGAGAACCACTGCTTAAGTCCATTTGCAAGTTATTGAAACATGATTTAGCAGCACTTCATATGATAAGTGAACTACACATGTCCTCTAATCTGTACAAATAGCTTACCTGTAGAGTTGGAGTTTTGACTTAGCTGAAGTTGCATAGACCAGGGCTATGTGAATAACATAGCTGAAGTCGATGTACTTAAATCGACTCACCGTGATTTCTTCACTGCGGTGAATTGACTGCTGCCGCTCCCCCATTGACGCTGCTTGCGCGTCTCACAGCGCTGAAGTACAGGAGTTGACGGGAGAGCACTTGGGGGGTCAATTTAGCACGCCTAGACTAGACGAGAAATTGATTCTCCACTGAATCGATCACTACCTGCCAATCTGGGGGGTAGTGAAGACATACCCTTACCCTTCTTTGGCATACTGCTTGACTATCTGATAGACCACCTCTTTATGTGCAACCCCCAAAGGTGGGACTCACAGAAGCACTAAGCTAGCCATCCCCTCCTTTTAAAGCAAGAGGGTGCTTTGGAAGGGCACTTTCCAACAATCGAACTATTCCATCTCTCCTCCCAAGTTGTTTTGACAGAACCTTGATTTGTTGGTGAAAAGGGCACACTTAAAAGTTCTCTCTTTTGCAGGTTTTTATTAAGGGTGTTAACAGATTTACTTTAGAGGGACAATTGGGGTGTTTTTATGTGTATCTTAAATGTTGTACAAATGAGGAGGGACAAGTACTTTAAAAAAATCTAATTAAAAGGTGTAGACATCCTACTAAAGGGTACCAGAAACCAGCGTGTGTATTTCACCTTAGGAAGGCTTTCTGTTTATGCTGGGGGTGTGTGTGTGTGCGCGCGCGCAGTTCTTTTTGGAGGTCAGTCTACAGTATCTTAAGTCAGAACTATTTTAGGTCTATAACCTGTTAAACTGTTTCTCCTCCTGCCCCCCAATATTACCTTCAGGTGGGGATTCTCTGGTCACCATTTTCTTGTTTCTGCTGCACCAGTGTAATGGCATTTTAGCTCTGAGGACCAGAGAAGTTATACTTGTCTAATGCAATCAGTGAACTCTTTAGAACTACATGGAAAAAATACTTTCACCACTACAATCATGAAAACATATTTACATGCAGAAGCAAGAAGTTTTGAAAACAAATGGTTAACTTTCTAGTCTAAAACATTGTATTAAAACTGTAGATTGTGTAAAATACTTATTTTGCTAGTACAGCTACTACTGAGAAATAATCATTGTTAAGAACTACGCACAATCATTGTCCTTTACATTGATTTATTCCTACTCATCATATCCACGTTACAAACAATACACTGTTTAAGTTTCAAGGGATAAAACCAACAAGCCAATTTCCAGGAGTAGAAAGACCAAGTGTCTTTACCAACAAAACTAATTTAATATAAGGCTAAAATGCCTGTCTTCTTACTATAAAGCAGGTTTTAATTTGTATTAAATGTTTTATAAGTGCAAGTCGCCTCATTGATTGCATACAAAACCACATTTTGGTTGCACTTCATTGAATGAGAGTCCAGTAGAAGACTACAAAAAAGTAAGGTGGTTTTTAAATGGTCAAGTTTTAGAATTAACAAGGTCCATCGGGCTAGGTTTTTCAAGCACTTATTGTCTATATTTTAGACCTGTGTAATGTGTTACTATGCTTTGGAAAAAAATTAGATTGGACAAAAGGTATTGGACTTCAGTTTTTATCATTCAGCTTTTATTTGTGAGCAAATCAGCATTTTCAGTTGAGAATTAAATAGTACACAAGGTGTTAGGCAAGGGGGACAAAACATTAAAATCTTCAGGGCCAAATCCTGACTTGTGTGGGAGGTTCTGCATGACTCAGGAATGTAGGCTACAACCGGTGGGTTGAAGGAAACTTGTTTTGTCCAGGAAGTAGGTAACAAAAGAATCCCATTGCAGTAATTCTTAAGAGCTACTCTTAGACACATTTTAAAACAGCCAAGATGAAGCTTGTTCCTTTCAGTAAACTTCTACAAAATATCAAATTCATAACATGAAGGCAGACTAACAGTATATAACTTTTTGTACCAAAAAAATCCACAATAAAAAAGATAATCATATCTGGATAATATTGCTATGTGCTTCTAAAACATTTGAGGATTGCACAGTATAGTACTTGCACATAATTTATAAACTTTTTAAAATTCCTAATATGTGAAAGGGTGAAGAAAATTGAGGTTCTTTTCAAATGTCCACTATACATATTGCACTTTTCTGGTAAGCTGGGCTACTAGGTTTTGTGGAAAAATATCCAAGCTACATGTACTGAGTAAAACAGCATCACTTCAGTCCAGAAGAGGAACTTAATTTCTTTCCTGCACTGTTTTCATTGAAACTCAACATTTTTTACAGGTTTTTGCAGCCTTTGTTTCTGAAAGATTAGTTGTGGTTTTTTTATAATATTTCTTAGCTATAAAACAAACTAGGTAAACGACAAGATTTAACTGTCCTCCTTCAGTAACAAACAAAATGATAAGACACAGGGTTATTAATATGGTTACAATCAACAAGCTTCGTTACTGTAGTTTAAAAAATAATCTTCACTTTAATGACAATCTACATTTTTCTGAAAGCAAACAAACAAAACAGTATTCAGCTGTTAATACTGAAGTGGATGTGTGAATCTTTTGAAGCTCTGTTCAAAACTTTTGAATGCCTTACATTGAGAAATCTTGCTAATACGGTTGTTCCAGTGTTACAGGGGTTCATGCAGTTTTAAAGAAAAAGCTTTCAACATGCTTGATAGAAACAAGCCATTTATTCTTCAAGTTCTTTGTCAAAGACATTATTAAAACCTTCTGTCCATTTCATGAACACAATTAAGTTCCCAGTATGTCTTGATCCAAAGTGGTCCATAATAAAGTTCTTTGGAATGTCTTAAGACTGGTTATAGCTGGAATTCTGACTTCCATTTGGACCCTGTTCTCCTTCACTGTTTGGAGGGAGAAATACATATTTCAGATACAAAATGTATATTAGTTACATTGCTAGCTTTTAAGAAAGGAAGAACTATTGTGCACTAGAAGATGAAGCACTAAAAGCCTCTTGAAATGAAGAATCTTTAGACACAAAATTCAAAGCATTTTTTTTTGCCTCTCCCAACTCTATGCAATTAAAAACTCACTGTTTTAATAACTAGGTCTACATAAATTAATTCCACTAGAAAGCATGCAAAACAACCAGCACTTGAAGGACCTGATTTTCAAAACTGCACATGCAAAAACACCATGTCCAATTGCGCATCCAATTTACCTCTGCAGTTACCATAATTAAGCTCACATATTTGCACCTTAGTGTTGATTTGCATGTGCAGATTGTCAATTTATACAACACCCAATCACAGTACCTACACAAGCAAGTTTTTTTAAAATAAAAATTCACTGTTTTTAAATAAATTTAATGAGAATATCTAACATTAAAAAAATGTTAGAAACTACTCTCTTATCAATCAGAAGCAACTCTTCTTCGTGGCTCCCAAACTAATAAATAGGAATGAGTCTATCATGGAAAGATCTGCACTGTAAACATATTTACTATGCCCCAATGAAATATTCGCTTGTGTTTTAAGAGGAAGTGTCTAGTTTAAGACATTTGTACAATATATGAAGTGGTATGAAAAAAGAAAATTAAAAACATTATAGTACCTGTTTGGAGGTGGTTTCGGTTTAGGCATCTTACTAAGAATAGAAGCCATTTCTTTCCTCTCATCAAAGTTCTTCCACTGTTCGTACAGTTTTAGAATGACCCTGATTATTTCCAAAATCTAATTAGAGAGATTTGAGATCAGATACTGTAGTGGTTCTGTGTTCATCACTACCTATACAAATGTGTAGCCACCAACCAACCAAAAATGTAAGTATGATGCTTTCTCTATATCAGAGTGGCTTTCACATCAGTCTCAACAATTTAGCAATCTTAACTATTTCCACAGATAGCTGAGAGCATCTTGGTCTAGCTCAGGGGTTCTAAAGCTTTTCCTTAAGGTAAATTACATCCTAACACTTGTCAGAGATGGTCTAGATTCACTTGGTCCTGCCTCAGGCACAGAGGGCAGGACTTGATGTTTCGAGATCCCTTCCAGTCCTGCATTTCTATGATACTGCAAACAGTCTCTCTTGGGCCACTTTGCCTCCCATTCAGAATTACGCAAACCACGTTTTTTTCTCCCCATCAAAAACTGAACATCCCACCTGTTACATGGAAAAATAGTATTAGGAATGTATTTTTAGCTTCTTTTAAGGCTATTTAGCAGCTGGTAACCAGGATAGGCAGTAGCATCCTCCTCCTCCCCCATGGTTTGCCGCTTCAGGCCAATGGGGGCTGCGGGAAGCGGCGCAGGCGGAGGGATGTGCTGGCCGCCACTTCCCACAGCCCCCATTGGCCTGGAGCGGCAAACCGCAGCCAGTGGGAGCCGCGATCGGCCGAACCTGCGGACGCGGCAGGTAAACATACCAGCCCGGCCCGCCAGGGGCTTACCCTGGCGGGCCATGTGCCAAAGGTTACCAATCCCTGATCTAAATGATAGGCATGCAAAATATCAATTTATAATATTAGTGACATATCTTTCTGGTCAGTATGTATCAAGAAAGAAAAAAAAAATACCTTCTCCATATCAACAGACAACTCAGCAAACCACTGCCTTGCATCCTTCTGCTGGACAACACAGGCCACATGTAGGCAAGCTGCAAAGTAAAATAAGTGTAGAGATATGTCTACTGAACAAAGATTAGTTTGTTTATTGTAACAAGAACAGATGTTTGTAAATGAAAATAATTTTCAGAATACGTTTTCTACTATTATTTCCTTCTTTATAATTCTGAGTGTTTCTGCCTCCCTTTACCACTGTCTATTCTACAACACTTCCAAGTCATAGTTTTCAAGGATTAAGCTAGGAATCAAGCATTCCGGTTTCTTGCTAGAGTTTCAAGCCATATGACTGCACGGTCAATAACATCTGAGGTGCTAATTGAAGGAGATGGTGGGGGTAACAAATCAACATTCTTTAATACAGTGGATTTGCTAAGAAATGTCCATTCATGGAACACTATGCAAGATGAAACCATTCAGATACAGTGAAATAGTTGAACTTGTTACCTACCTAGGGCTATCATGAAGGGAGGGTACAGTAGACAAAGATCGGTTCTATATGTGTCATTCACTATCCTCCTGTGCAAACAAAAGTAGTAGATAAACACCCTGTTGTTCACCTTTATTCTCATTTTACTTCAGAAGTTACCATCCGTTTTTATTTTAAAAGTTAGGAGGACTTTTTTTTTTTTTTTTACATTAAGGCACTCAGAAATAAAGGTGGGGGAAATCATGAATATCTGTATCCATGTACACACACTTCTCATCTTGAACCTTTTGATTCATTCCCAGGTGACCATAGTAATGGTTTGCTTCTAAGCACTACTTAGAAGTATATTTTGCTTCCTAATAAAATGTTGCTTTGCAAAGTGTTTTGAAGATTCATCATAAAATTGTTAACATCAACCAATCCTCACAGCTCTCCTGTGAAGTATTATAATGCTCATTTTATGGAGGAGGAAACAAGGGCAAAAAAGCTACAGAGGGAGTCCATGTCTGAGTTTAAGTTATAATTCAGGAGCTCTTGGCTTCTACTAGACAGTCCAGAGTGGCATAGGCTAAATTTTTTATTGCATATTTTTATTTTTATTTTAAAAACAAAGCTTTAGATTAACAAACAGTGGTTTTCAAACTGGGGTATGCATATCTCTAGGGGTACGCAAGCTCTCATCAGGGGGTATGCGAGAAAAATCCTGTAATGGTGCACAATGCCTTTTATTTAATACGGAAGTTTTCAAACTATGGGGCTCGTACCCCTAATGGGGGACACTGAGGAAAGTTCTCGGGGAGAGCGAGTGGCAACACCAGGCGACTTGGGCCAGCGCCTCATGGATGGGCTTGAGGAGGGAGTGCCACCTCCACCCTTGACTCATCTCAGCGGGCCACCCAGCGTGTCTGGGGCAGGGGGAAGTTGCAAGGAGTTGAGCCCCGCTTTTGAGTTACCATTTTTAGGTGCATCCCCACCCCCAACCCAGACAGGTGGGTGGCCTGCTGAGGTGAGGCAGGGGTGGAGGTGGCATTCCCTCCCTGAGCACCACCGCACAGGGCTGGCCCAAGCCACCTGGCATCATTACTCACCCCCCTGAATGTTCCTCCAGGCCTCTGTGTGTGTGGGATGGGGGTGCACACACCTCAGTTGGAAATACTCTAGAAGCTATTGCTAAATGGAGTGCCATTCCAGATTTCTGCCCTTGACCCACCCACCCACACATAGGCAGATTCTATGTGTGTATCTCAGATGGGGGCACTTTGTGTAGACGACATTATTTGGAAAGGGGTACGCAGCCTAAAAAGTTTGAAAATCACTGATCTAAAAGAACAGATCAACTGTATACTACTTCTGATGTTCTACTATGACAAGGTACAACAAAAAGCTCTCACATTAGCAGGGAAAGAGCATCTCTATTCAATGTTCATTATTTAGCAGGGCAGGCACTGTGCTACTAGTTCTGGTCTACACACAAGTTTAAAATCAGTTTAAAAACAGAATAGTTACACCATTGTCAGCCCCTATGTAGACACATTTACATCAATAAATTGCTGCCACTTTGGGTTTAGACCTGGCCAAACCAACTTGTACTTGACCATCTCTGAAGTTTTTTATTTTTTCAAGTTAGCTTTCCTACTGAAAGGATGCACTAGTATTAACCTTTGTCTTCATTACCATGCGAGGGGTAGCAGCATGTCTTCTTGGCCCATATCCTGCACATATTGGAGCAAAGGTCTATAAGGATGATACACTATCAAACAGCAATCCTAGAAACAAGTTTAAAAAAAATCAAATTATAATTATAATAGAGAATACACTGTCATCAGTTTGCATTATAAATATTGATTTAACAATCGTTTTTTTTCCTTTATTTTCCCTTTCAGTTTCATATATTTTAGCATCATGACACCCTAATTCTGGGATAATGAGGGAAGCACTCTCCTAAAATACCATTATATAGACTGATTGCCAGTCTGTCAATGTCCTTTTCTTTTCCCTTAGAGAGGCAAAGTGCCACATCTGCAGCACACTGAAACCTTATTTGCCTACAAACCCGTAATTCCCAACTGAAAATTCAAAACGCTGCCAGAAAACAGTCTGTCACTAAATAATACCATACATGAGAAGCTTGCCAGAATAACTGACACTGGTTTTAGAAGTCTACACAGCTCTGAATTTTCTTCCTTACTCTTAAGGTTGGAGTGTACAAGGAAGAACAAAGACCCCCCCCTCACCTCCCAACAATAGTTAGTTCTAGGTATGCAACCCTGGAGGGCTGTGTCAGTGAATGTGCGCTACACACAAAGCTGAAATCAAATATTACCTGTACATTGTTTCAGGGGGGAAATGTTAATTGTCACAAAAAGTAACTTTCTGTAAATAAAGTCAGTTGCAATTGATGTCTGATTAATTATCAAGATCAGAGACTGTTCCTAAGCACAGCACAGGACACCGATATTCAAAACACCTCTTTCTCAACAAAAGAAATATTACTCCTTTTACAAAAACACCGAAAGTCAAATACAGGGAATTTGGGACATTTTGTTGCTGCAGTACCTTCAACTATTTGTTCTTCCATATTTACAAAAATTAACTTATGTTTTATATCCTTATCATGCATTTAAAAAGGCTCCTCTTTCTGGTACTAGTTATGTGAAGTGTAGTCTAGTTATCTGAGATGACTCCCTCTGCAGCCTGGGACAAGTCACTTAACCTCCCTGCCTCCGTTTCACTTCCTCCACTATAAAAATTAAGATAATCCCAACAACAACCCTAACAAAGAGTCAAGTTAACTAAATATTGGTGTGATGCTCTGAAGATGTAGACACTAAATAAATTATTTAGTATTTGGGCAATTCCAAGAACTGCACACCTGTATTTGGTACATTTAAGTGCTTTATAGTACTGGATACAGGTAGTGGCAACATTACAAATGTATACAATTACATATTTAAAAACCTATGTTAAAATAACATTATTTAGGTTGTAGAGTTAGGCATTTAAAAGTTAGGAAATGTCAGATTTTAGGTTCCCCATGCAACCTTAATTCAGCCTCCTGCACTGCATCATACTACAGTCTCTAGTTACATGATCACATACTATTTGAACACTAAATATTTAACTATGTGATTGTACTGTTCCACAGGACCTCGGCCTCATTCAGTGCACAAGATGGACAATGTTCAGGGAATGAGGCAGATGTTCAATATTTATTTTTATCTTCATTATCAACGTGTGGCCCTGTCTTAAAAGGACACCATCCAACCCCTGCAATGAATACCGAATTATTAATTTCCTTGTGGTATTTTCTAGAGCACTAATCATTCTAATATCTGAATGCTTCACAAATATTAATGAATTTATCTTCAGATTTGAACTGTGAAAATTTGAATGTTCACATTCAGTTATTATTTTGGCATGCTGCCAAAGTTTCGCTGAAAGGAAAATAGTGACTTTCAAAAGTTTCTCTCTGCCAAACCTGAACAGAATTTCTTGGTACAAAAGATACATCTCCATTTTTGACCCTATGGTCTTTAGCCTGTTAAATTTCAGAGTCCTTCTGCACATAATGGAAGTACTGTATTCGAGTTTTTCAAAAATGATCACTAGAATCTTTACAGTGCAAAATGGTAGGCAACCTAAATACAAGGGGTCGCTAACCTCCATATATTCGAAAACACAAGTTAATTGAGAAAAGGGGACAATAAGAACCTCAACAATGAAACTCAGGTTGAAAAAACAAATGGCAGCTCCATACATATTATTCCGTATGTGCAGAATCCAGAACATTCTTGCTAGGTAAAAATAAACTAATGTGGTAGTAAGAGAAAGAAAGATACCTACCATTAATTCTAAAAGATAGAATTCACATTCTAATATCTGCAAAGAATTAAAATATAATTAAGCAACAATTTTCTCATAACAGGAAAGAGAGTAAAGGGTTAATCAGTATCCAGACCAATACATTTTTCTACATATAAGCATTTCCATATACTACGAATTGCACAAGAAACCCCAATCATTCCCAAGAGCTTTCACCAATTCCAAAATTTCTTTTATAGAAATACTACAAACCAATTAAGAAATATCTCAACAGAAAACATCTTTAGTTAGTCAACTGTCTCGTCATTTTAATAACCACTCCACTTCTAAGGACAGTTTTTTTTCTGTCACTGCTATGTACGTAAGTCTTTTCATTTAACTGTTATATGAATATGTTCTGTAGACTATTTCATTTACAGTACTTATGCTGCTTTGTTCATGTGGGGCCGGATCTTTCAAGGGGTTGAGTGCCCCCAACTTCATTGGAGGTTAAAAACAGTTGAGGGCATTTGCGCCTTTGTAGGTTTAGTTTCTCTACTGTTACAGCAAAGACTGAAATGAAATGGAAGGGATATCTGGCATATTGACAGATGCATAGGATATTAGAGTATAAAATGTTACTAAAATATTCTGTCAAATTATAGCCATCAAGACAAGATATCTCATATTCAAGACTCAGGATGATGGTTTAGCACCACAAGAAGAGGACTAGACTGCATTTGTTCAGTTAAAGCAAGCAATATTTTCCTGTATATTAAGAAAGTCTATGAACTACAATGATGGCATTAACTGTGTTACACTAAACTAGAAGACATTTAACATTTCTAATACACTTATGTGGCGAGTAGGAATTTCAATTACCAGCCTCCAATCACATATTTCATTACCAATAAGTAATTTCAGAGGTATCTATTAAGAGATTGGGTATGCTGAAGTTTCCTGTGGTATCGGTTCCATGTAACCGCACCTTGATGTATCATACAGTTCTATAAACTGAATGCTGAATCAACAAGAACCAGAATAGCAGTGCTGTTCAATATTATACTTTTATGTGGCTTTGAGTTTGACCCTAAAATAGCAGCACAGCATTGCCCCAGGGATCTATATCAAGATTTAAAGAAGAATTAAATCCTTGAGGGGGCCACTTAGGGATCTGGGGCAAAATCAGTACTTGGTCCTGCTAGTGAAGGCAGGGGGCTGGACTCGATGACCTTTCAAGGTCCCTTCCAGTTCTAGGAGATGGGATATCTCCATTAATTTAATTTAATTTAATAAAATTGGGCTGGCCAGCTCTTTTGGAGAACCGTACAAATGAAAATGAAAAAAATATATTGAGATTAGAATTTAGTAGTATCTTATCATATATCACAGTTACCAAGAGTGTATGGAGACATGCTTGGCCTTTGGGAATATAATAGTACAAGCTAAAAAGAAGTAAATTTGAAAAAAATATATTACATTAATAAAATCTGCACCAATCCCCTCATCATTGTGAGGCTGCATTACCAAAGATCTTGCCTTCAAAACACTTGGAAATTTCTTAACTCTAAGTAAGAGTTGTAGAAAAATGGACAGATTTTTACTACAGATTAAATATCGGGGACAAAAATAAAAAACCCTTAACATGAGCCAACTGTTCCCATGTGTAGGCCTGCTGAGTATCCCAGGAACTGGAATTGATCTACCCTGGAGCAGTGTACTTGGTAACCAACTGCTGTATAATTACTGCTATTTTATTCAGTCCCACTTTATTTCTCTATTCCCTTTATAATATTTCTTTCTACTAATTTAAGGAAAGTAGGTGATACAACAAATAACTCTTTCATAAAGAAACTGCGAGCATGGATGTGGGTTACCCAAAGAAAATTTCCCTACAACCAATCCAATTGTGTTAATTGTGAATACTTTGAAATAACAGTGAAACTAATATTGCTGAGAAATTGTTTAGCAAAGAAGAAGACTTATTTTTCCATGGAAGACTTGAAAAAAAACTTGTTTCCAAAGAATTGCCTGGTGCAATTTTTGCTCAGTTGGGCCCCAAATTGAGATTTAATTGCCTCTTATTACAAAATAGTACAATGTATTAAATTTATAAAACAGTCACAGTGTTATAGCCATATGAATTAAATAAGAAGGCAAAGGAGCTAAATATTCATGCAGAGCCAGAATGGCACAAGTCAGGTCACTAAATTAATGACTAAGGTCCTACCAAATTCATGGTCCATTTTGGTCAATTTCACGGTCATAGGATTTCAAAAAATTTAAATTTAATGATTTCAGCTATTGAAATCTGAAATTTCACAGTGTTGCAATTGTTGGGGTCCTGACCCAAAAAGGAGTTGAAGGGGGGGGAGGCAAGGTTTTTGTGTGTGTGGGGGGGGGGGTTGCGGTACTGCTACCCCTATTTCTGCATTGCTGCTGGCGGCAGCGCTGCCTTCAGAGCTGGGCAGCTGGAGAGCGGTGGCTGTTCAGTGAGAGCCCAGCTCTGAAGGCAGAGCCACCACCAGCAGCAGCGCAGAAGTTGTGGTATGGTAGTGCCATCCTTACTTCTGCACTGCTATCTGCAGAGCTGCGCCCACAGTAAGCAGCCACCACTCTCTGGCCACCCAGCTCTGAAGGCAGCAGAGCAGAAGTCAGGGTGGAATGGTATGGTATTGCCACCCTGACTTCTGCGCTGCTGCTGGGGTGAGGGCGCCGCCTTCAGAGCTGGGCACCCAGTCAACAACTGCCACTCTCTGGCCACCCAGTTCTGAAGGGAGTGCAGAAGTAAGGGTGGCAATACCACAACCTCCCTAAAATAACCTTGCGACCCCCCTGCAATGCCCCTTTGGGTCAGGACCCCCAATTTGAAAAATGCTGGTCTTTCCCATGAAACCTGTATAATAGAGGGTAAAAGCACACAAAAGACCAGATTTCACGGTCCGTGACGCGCTTTTCATGGCCTTGAATTTGGTAGAACCCTATTAATGATACAGAGCTGTTCCACCTGTAAGAAAAGACAGTTACCTTTTCCATAACTGGTGTTCTTCAAGATGTGTTGCTCATGCCCTTTCAACTTAGGTGTGTGTGCTTGCCACATGCACCGGTGCTGGAAGTTCTTCCCTCAGCAGTATCCAGATACTGCTGAGGGAAAAACTTCCAGCACCGGTGCATGTGGCAAGCATACACACCTAAGTTGAATGGACATGAGCAAGCATTCGAAGAAGAACATACAATTTATTCCTGCTCACACATGCTTGTCTATGTATTTATTTGTTAAAGTTATATCATACTTACATGATTCATCCTATAAGGAAACTCCTTCGGAAAGGCATAAGAAAACCTAGTTTTCACTGTAGTAAAAAGAGATAGATATATTAAAAATAATGACAAAATTAAATCAAATATTCTTCTTTACTTATTTCTATTAGTTCATCAGTATGTAGAGCCTCAAACCCTCTTATTTGACCGCTAACCATCTACTGCTACACATAAAGAACAATCCTACTTGGAAAAGGAGAATTAACTCAATTGTATAACTCAGTTGTTTACTTCCTGAAAGGTGAAGTATTATTTGAATAAAGACTGTCAGTTCTGTCAGATTATGCATTTTTAAAGCTATTTTAGAAGCTCCCCCTCTGGACACAATGGACAACATTTAACATTTTCTGAGCAGACAGTGTTCCCTGTAATACTGAGAGAGAGTAATTTAGGGCTTGATTCTGGCTGAAGTCACTACACCATTGACATCAATGGGACGAGGATCTAGCCCTCTGAACAACTAAAGGATTGAACCTGAAGTCCTTAGGTATGTATGCATATTCCATATGCTTTTATATGAATTTTGTCTGCAGGATCACGCCACTAGATGGAAATTTTAGTTATTTCAAATTAAGAGAGTAATTTTAATTCTGAGTTGTTCGATAGATTAAAAACAATAATGAACTGCTCAATGATTATGTGGACTATTTATTCAGAAAACTACTACAACTTCATTTACTTGTTTTTAATTTACACCAGAAACAACATACAATGCAAAGAAGCCAAAAACTAATGTAAACAATACAATTCTATAATAATTTTAAAAAGAGAACCCTGTGTATACTACTACCTCAAAGGAAAACAGCATTAGAAGTGGAGGAGACTATAGCATGACCAAGCCAAGTTTTAGGAATAGACTCGGTTGCAGGTCAATTTTACTGTTCTGTGTCAAACAGAAGCAAGACTACAGTTCACCATCAGTGGACAGTCCTTTCATCATGGCTCTTTAATTGACTCTGAAGTTGAGCAGAAAAGGTCTCCTCACCACAGTTTTTCAGGCAAGTCGGGGTAAAAGAATCCCAATTTTTTGGAAGAGTTGTGGGGAAAAGATATGATTTTCAAAGCATGCTGGAGCCACCTCTCCATTGAGCTCTTCCTGCACTCAACTGCAGGGGTAGAGTGAAGAGGTTGCTAGAGATCTATTTAAGGTGCCTTCTCCCCAAGGAGAAGTGTACACTGCCTCCTCGGTGCTTCTAGCCACTGCACAACGTGCAAAGGACCAAACTGCCTCAATTAACTAGCAGGTCTTCCTTTTTGTTAGTTTCCTTTTATGCATCTCCTATTTCTTCCACTCATTCTTTTTTCCCCTCCTCTCCAAAGTCCTCTACCAACCAGCTGAACCTGTGCTGCTGAAGAAGCTTTGCTAACGGAGGCACAGGCAGAAGACAGACATACAAAAGTGATGATAAAAAAAAAAAAGCCACCTATGCATTGTCCTCACACTCAATGTGTGCTCCCAAGTGCAGTGGAGTATTCTGTTTTTAGAGCACTACAGAGGACATTTCTCTATGGGATTCTGATGCAGGGGAATTTCTAAAAAAAGCAAGATTCCTGCAAACTAACATCAAATTTAGACTCCTGTATGTTTATCCAATACATATCTGCTTTCCTCATTGATGCATAAAGTTATCACACAAATCTGCATTCTTGATAAGATTTTAATGTAAAATGGCAAACCTACTACTAACTGCAGTACTGATGTATTTCTAGTCACAGAATTCTACATAAATATTTTTCCCATTAACTTAAGTCAGTACTTACAAGATCATATCATATACAACCTTAGTCTTTTTCCAAATGTCAAAATATAGGATTCTACAAACTTTAGGATTCTAATCTGAAGATCTTTTATTTTTAAAATGAAAACAAAATCTCACACAGAGCAGTAGTTCTACGGAAGCTAATCATGATAAAAAGGACAAATAAAGCCCAACAGTTCTGATTTACACCGTTGCTTGAATTGAAATCTAGAGCTGATTTTCAGGGTTTCTTTATTTAGGATAATCATCATGGCGCCTTATTTTCAGTTATGATTTGACTGATAGGTTCCCACCAGAACTGATACCAGTGTAGAATGGTACACAGAAAGGATCTTTTCTTCCACATACACACTTAAAACAGGTGTCTTTTCCCCTAAAAGCACAGATGATGTAAATGAATTGCCCTTATGCAGCAAGGTTAAAAATCCCTCATGATTTGATAAGAAACTATTTCTTAACAAAGTGAACATCTCTCCCCTGAAAATAGCCTCCTTAATATAGTATAACAAATACATCATTTACACTTACATACAGAAGTAGCAGCAGAAATCAACCTTGTGTTTGAGACCACACCAAATTCCTGAGCAAAGAAGAGCGGTAAATGAGGTGACCCAGTTAGTATTGAACTAGCTGAAATATCATTTGATCACACTATTTAATCAGTTTAAAAGCATTGGGCTTTCTTCCTAGAGGTTTTTTTTTTTACATTGTATTTTAACTAAATATTTTCTTCCCTATGAAATTTCTGTTTAGGTGATCAGAATGAGTTAATTATTTAAGTAAAGCTACACCACTACAGAGGTTACTTTTTCATTTAATAATTACTCCACTGTTCTCATTAAAAATTAATAGAAACAAACATTTAATACTCAGAAATGTCAGATTCCCAAAACTGAATTTATTTACAGTACCCATACAGAATAGGCAGTCATACTGCAAGCTCCAACATCCCACTACCAATATATCTCAATCTTGTTTGAGAGGAAACCCTGTTCTAGAAAGCCACTGCTAATGTTTCAAGGGTAACTCAGTCTCCATGCATTATTGTTGGCAGTATTAGCCGAGAAGACAGGGCCTTATTTACATCAGGTAATTTTACAGAAAAATTCCCACCAGTGCGAACACCAGTTCAGCTGCCCTCTTAACACCAGTGGGAGTCCAAGTATAGACAAGGCTTTGGTGGCACTCAGTGTTTTCTATACAGTGTAAATTAAAACTGTGTATCTATTATTTCTGTCTGCCATTTTCAGCAGATTAAATTACCACAATGATAAAAAGAAATTGCACACACACAGGATGCTGCCAAAGCTTCATCTACACCAAAACTTCCACTAGTGCTAACAAGGGTTCAGCTGAACCAGGTGTAACATCAGCAGATTTTGTGTGTGTGTAAAATTCCCTTGTATGGGCACAGTACAAACCGGTCAGTTGCAGGTATATTTTCTGGTGGTGCGGACACCTATCAAAGAATTACCTCAGGCCATTTTATTTCACACAGGGCCATGGACAGCCTCTAGATTATAACAAATCTCAGGCATTGCTGACCCTAGCCATACTCAAGTCAGGGAGCTTCAGCTGGAAAGATTTGTTTCTCCTTACCAATATCCTTTGCCATCCAACTACGCACACTTTTGAAATTAAAAAAACAAGTGTGGTAAATTTTGAAGATCCCTTCCCATTCCACTGTGTTTTTCACTGTATATATCAGTTATATTTGAAAATTGGAGTAAACTTTTAACCAGTTTCTAGACATAAAAGACAAAACTGAACCACATAAAAATGGAGATTTTACGGAACAGCAGCACAATTTAAGATATATAAATAACTACATTAAAATATCATCTAAACACTCTGTCAAAGTCTCCAAGATCCTTTAGGGTTGAGAAGACAGGTCAGTAACTCAGGCAACATTGTGAAAGGTGAAGTACTACTTAATAGCAGCTATTGGGTCTTTTCTCTCTGATGCTAAAGCAATATTGAAATCCATAGAAAAAGAGGTCTGAACCCCCAAATCATGGAAACAACAAAAAATACCTTAAGAACCCTAAATGTTTCATCTCCACGATATATCATATACTTTTACATTAGAAAATTATAATACATCATACCTCTACTTTGGATGCCAAAAACACACACGTAGGAGCCATTAATACTGGATCTATACTTTTTAGGGAATATCTGAAATGTTATAACAAAATTATATGTCATTTTACACATGTAGAAAGATTAATCTATCAAGAGCATCACACTTCCTTTGGAAAAGTAAAAACCGTTTAAGTTAACATTATCGACATAAAAGCTTTACACCATTCACAAACAAAAATGGTATTTTTATTTTATTATTGCACTTTTAAAGGGCTATCAAAATCTGCCTAACAAACGCTTTATTCTTGTACCATCATAGTAAACAGTCCTACCTGGCATAGAATCTCTTGAAGTAGACTGTAGCAGTGGCAATAACTTGTTGTCTTAATTTAAGATGTTCACCTAAAGCCTGGATGACTTAAAAAAAAATGAACAAAATATTTAAGTTGCGTTTTAATATGATTTGGTACCATTTATTGGGCACTCTGTGTGGGGCCCATGGGAGAAACTGAATTGAAAGCGTTCTAAAGTGTGGTCAGACAGCCATCATTTTTAATTCAGAGATTTGGCTCCACAGAGACCATGTTTCAGCAGGCCATTTTGATAGCAGTGGATGCATGCTGCAGCCAGTGGTGTATGTGGCCTGGACCTTTTCTTAAAGATGAGGATGACTATTTGCTCCATTATGTACAAATTATGCATGTCCCTTGGGAAGCTGACCACATACTACACAGCCCTCCACTGGGTAAAATGTGGGTGTCCACTTTACAGTCTAAAATGTTTTAAATTCAAATGTTTTAAATTAAAACCTATGACTTTTAAACACATTGTAAATTGAATAAAGCTGCCAACATAAACATGGTCACTGGATTTGGCAGAGGCAGCAGGTGTTGGAGAAGTGACATGTTTAATCTAGGGAAAGGGGGTGGGAGACCAGAGGAAGTAGTCAGCTGCTCCATCACAAGTGTTCTCTGCCAGTTGGCCAAGAAGCAGCCCTGGTGTCAGCTGTGCAGGTAACTCATTTGGCCTTCCAGGCAAAGGAAAGGTGCCAAGCACATTAGATGCATCAGTCTGGGATACAGAGCAGAGGTGGGATTAGAGAATGATGGAATGAAACATTACATTTTGTTACATGCTATTTTTCCTGTATTTCCCCCTCTGCTGTTAGTTTGAGCATGGCAATGCCATATCAGTATTGTGCCTTTTATACAGAGGTCTCAAGTTATGTCATTTAGTTTACACATAATATATTTGAAGTATGTACAACAAAAACCAGACAGTGGTATATTAGATGGGGAAAGCAAGCAGTTTAAATTATTAAAAATTGCCAGAATCTTACACTGTATTAGAACCATATAAGCACTTGTAATTGTCTAGTTTGCTCATGCACCATTGTCCGCTGTCTCCCACAGACAACAGAAGCTCTCTCCCCACATTCAAGGACACAAACGCCTCCCAGTTGAGTCATGTGAAGTTACTGGGGGCATGGCTGGCTGGAGGTGGGATGAACCTGAGAGAAAGTCACTCTTAATAGCCTTATTCCTTGGCCACCCAGCAGATTTTCCAGAGAAAAAAATTATGTCATGTGTTAACATTGCTCGAAGCAAGACTAAGTCCTTATCTCTGACTTGTGACCTCCTCACCCCTTCAGGGAGAGAGCCCACATACTGCACAGCTAAGGCCAGGCTGCCAATGGCATCAAGACTCATAAATAAGCAATGCTGCCAGGGAAGGGGCCAAACTGCAACATGAAATGTCTCTGCACAAATGCCTCAATATCCACAAGCTTCCCCATGAATCTTGGGACATTTGCACAATTACAGTATTGTGTCTCCTGATCTGACTATATGCTGCTGTCCTCACACTGGGGATGATGCATCAGAAAAACCCACACAGTAAACCACACAGAATTTTACAAGTTCATTTTCCCTTTCCATGCGTTTTTTCTGCAGGAGGGAATGGTTGGGCCATCTGTGACCAGAGAGAGAAATCAAGTGAGATTTAGAAAAGGAAAAAAAAAAAAGTTAACTGATAAGTGCCTAAAGAGACCTTATAAATGGAAGCTTTCAAATGAAGTATTTTAAATAAAATTATTAGGTTGTTTAGCTCCAGTGTTTCACAAAAATCTAATACTAACAAGTATTTTCACAACCATTTCAAAAACTTGATTTAAAAATGAAAACATTTCTGTTTAAAGTTGAAATATTTTTCTTAATAGCTTGTAACCCAAACATAGCTTTTGTGCTAGTGCATGAAAAACCAGAAAAGGAAACTAGTCTACTCCAAGGGGAGCATAAATTCTAGTAAACATCCACAATCTTACAAATGAGAGTGGTCACAAACGTCCTTCTTTGGACAATGGTAAGAGCTGATTAAAAAAACCTAACTTAAAAAGTATGTAACAAAACAAGTGACTGTGTCATTCATTTAATCAGCTGGTAATCTTCACCAGAACATTAAACTAACTAGTCTGCTGTTTTCTTTGTCCAAGAGGAGTGAAGAACTAAAAGCAACATCAATGGAAAAAGTTAGATTTTTAAAATATTTTAGTGTTCATAAATCTAAAGTAATCTGAGTAACATAAATAAGGAAATATGTGATTGTTAATTTATCAGTATCCTTTTAAATCTTGTTGCATTACAAAATCAGAATATTATTTTACTTTGTCCTCAAGGAACTTTAGGATAGTTAATCCATTAGATAAACACGAGTACTCACTCAGTTATTTTGTACTATATATAAGTGTTAATACAGCCTAATTATTTGTGATCAGATTTTGCAGAGTACTTTAAACTTGGTAATTGTAAATAAGAATAGCTATACCAAAGAGAAATGCATCTGAGCATAGAAGTGGGGGATGGCAAACTAGAGTGAACTCTGTAAGTGCCCTCAAAAAAGTCACTAACCTTTCTGCCTCGGTTTCTCCTCCCAGACAACTGAGAAAATACTATGTCACCTACTTTACAGGATGGTTTCGAGAGAGTATTTAAATCGCACTTTGCACAAAGTGCTAGTTTAAGAGTCTTTTCTCCCTTAGGGTTTGGTCCTGCAAGATACTTAAATGTTTCGATCCTTATGACACAAAGCACTTAAGCGCAGATTTTTAAAGCTATTTAGGCATTGCTGTGCTCAGCATTGCAATGCCTAACTGATTTAGGAGCCTAGTTTCATTTTCAAAAGTGACTTAGGGTACATTAACACTGGGAGTGGGGTGGAGTGGGGAGGGGAACTCTGCAGCAGCGAGCCTCAGAGCCTGGGTCAACTGACTTGGTGACAGGGGTGGATCTCAGAGCCTGGGCTCCAACCTGAGTGGGAACATCGACACTGCTACTTACTGTCAGCCCCATAGCACAAGCCCAAATCGGTTGACTTGGGTCTGAGACTCACTGCTACATTTTTTTTTTCTGCAGTGTGGATGTGCCCTAAATCACTTCTAAAAATGAGACTTAAGCATTGCAGTGCTGAGTACAGCAACACCTACATTACTCAGATTTTTAAAGTTATCTCATTGCTCCAGCAGGACTATTCCGGTGCCTAAATGTCAGGGCCAGAGTGTTCAGCACCTTGCAGGATCAAGCCCTAAATAACTCCACATTCTAACCGTTAAACCTCTACATATAAATTTACTTCTTTTTTTTGCCCTCCCTCCTTTTGTCTTTACAGAAACCTCCTGAAAATAAGGAGGAAGCCTATTGAAATTTCATAACATAACTGAGAAATACATATGCAGCTAGTTTATCTTATACAACCCCCTTATACAACTAAGAATACAGCTAATCTGAATAATATATAAAAGATTACTTAAAGTTACATGTTAAACAGATTGAGAGAATGTATATAAGATGTTAATGAGATATTCTAAGCAACTGAAACGTGAATTCAGACATGGTAAATACAGTATGGGTTAAACAGCTAAGCTAAAAATAAAACCATTTTACCATTAGTAAAGAATATCTGCAGTTTCCAATATTCTTCTTCTGTCAGAAATTTCAAGTCCTTTTGGCGTTCCTTCAACAAATCCTGTTTATCCAAAATCCATTGTAAACTAAGCGGGGGGGAAAGCAATTTTTAAAAACTATGCACAAACATTATATAGTGTCTCTAGCACAACTAGATTGCAGATTACATTTGGGGACCAAAAAGGGTGACAGTTCCCTTTAATAAAGTCTTGCAATACTAGAGGCACGCTTGTGAAATTAATATTCATTAGGGTCATTAAAGTCAGGCTTTTAGAAAAATACTCACAAAAAGTAAGAGGATTTCTTTTAATATTGTTGCTGAAATGTTTATAAAACTGATAAATTGTCAGTTATTCATATGTTTTATTCTATATTTTTATCAAATATGCTTTTTAAAATTCGGTATACTCAAATCTAGACTGATCTGCATTCTTCATTCTTGTATAATAATGAGATACTCTATCAGTTCTTCTTGGCTACCTTACATATTTAGTTCAAGGGGCCTTTCCTTCCAGGAAAGGCTTTTCAATTCCTCTCTCTCTTTCTCCTTGGTGCAGATTATTATTAGACATGAAGGGAGTATTTACACAGCCATTCCTAGAGCATTTGTGACTTTTCTTCTGCAACCCCAATATACAACTGCTTAAAAAAAAATGTTTAAAACATTGGCCTTCCACTGACTGATGCTACAGTTACCTTTTTTAATTAGTTGCCAACATTTTTAATCTGACTACTTCAATTGGGATTACTCAAATGCTTCATACAAATATTTGCACATATGCTTAACCTGTGTGAGTCTAACAGAACCACTTCCACTTCCTACGTATAATCATACTTCTTGAGCTTGTCCAGTCATGAGTTTTGCATGCTTATCCTATGTATAAATATGGAAAGTTCACCTATGTATACATACACTGGAATGGGATGGAAAGTTGGGGATTTACTGGTAAATAGTTTGTGTGTACATGAACATTCCCCATTATTATAATGAGGGTAGCCAAGTGAGCAAGGAACAAAATAGAAGAGAAAGGAAATGGCTAAACTGCAGGTGTCATGAAAATTGCTACTAGGCCAGAGAAACTGATCAGCTGTTTTAAATATTGAGATACCAATATGCTCTAACTACTAAAACATGTTTATTTTTGTTTATAAATATTTCCATTTCAGTCATTATAATTAGCAATGAATCATCTATCATAAGTCCCTTATGAACCCTATTTTATATGGTCACATCCCTGATTTTGCTAAAAGATATTTTCCTCCCATCACACTATTCTTCCTTCTGTCACCAGTCTTAATTTCATGCTCTAGATTTCCTTCTCAACTGCTTTGAAAATGTTCTTATTTTTTAATTTTGTTTTGTCTGTTTAAAAAAAATTCAGTCTTCCAGAACACATTCTCTGGCCCACAATTTGGAGGTGTCAAAACCCGGGGGGGGGGGAGGGAGGGGGAGGAACGAACAGGTATTTTAATTATTATTCATAAATTATTGGCATTGTCCAAATCGAGTAAAGCGCTCCCCTACCCCCACCTTACATCTTTCCACACAAGTTTAATAAGTTTTCTATGGCCTTCACTTTAAACAAATAATGTGGTGGAAACAAGGGGGGGGGACAGGGGGGAGCAAACTGAAGTGACTGGGCAAAGGACCGGGTTAAAGAGCGTCTGGCTGGATTTAAAAGCCCGAGGTCACACTGTTGTGTCTCCACAACCCCTAGCCCAAGCCCAACTCTCCCAGATGCACCCTGGCCACACGGACAGCTGCGCTCAGCCTTGCCCAAGCCCCTGCACGCATCACCCCCCAACACTGAGCCCCAGCGCCACCCCTCCTCCCCAGGCAGCCCGGGCCGGGCGGGGGCCACTCACTAGTGCGAGCTCTGCCAGAAGTTCCCTGCCATGAAGAGGACACCGGAGCCGACCGCTTTGTGTCACGCTGCCGACGACCCCGCCGCTCAACCCGGCAGCAGGAGGAGGAAGGAGGCGGCGGCGGCAGGAGCCCGGTGGTGTCCTCGCTCCGCCGACCGGCAGCGCACACTGCCGAGCGCGCCAGTTCCCGCGCAGGCGGGTTCCGCCCGGAAACCACCGCGCCGCCGGGCGGGGGAAGCGAGAGCTGGGCTGGCCGGGGGCGCGTCTGGGTCAGGCTGCTGCTGACGAGGGCCAGGCCGGGTGCGCTGGGAAGGCGGGAGCGGCTGAAGGGCGGGAGCAGAAATGTACCCCCAGGAACCCTTGTGCACACAGCTGGGCGGGCTCGGGGGTGCCTGTGGGGCGCTGCGTGCTGGGGCAGCACCTTGCACCGGGGACAGCGGCTTTTCCCTGCTCTCTGCTGCACTTTGTATCCCACTGATGTCTGAGAGCAGACATAGATGGGCTAAGGAAAATATTCCCTGTAGCCATCCGAATGGAATCGTAGGACTGGAAGGGACCTCGAGATAGTGTGACCAGACCACAAGAGTGAAATATCAGGACACATTGAGCGAGCGTGGGGGGAGAGCCACAGCTGTCCAGCGTCCCACACAGAACCCCAGGCACAGAGTTCTCCTCCCTCCCTGTGCCCTTCCCCACAGCCCTACCACAACTAAATAATGCCCCACACAGACCCCCAGTGCCCTGACACAAACAGATCTCCCCCACTGCCTAGCATCCCAAAACACAAAAACCTCCCCCACTGCTCAGCGCCCACCACGCACCTCCCAGGCACTCACACCATCACACCCTTCCCCCTTCCCTGGCCACACTCACCAGCCCTGCTGAGAGGTCTCTGGCTCCTAAGGTCAGAGCGGCAAGGGGGGTCTCCAGACTCTCCACGGCGCCCGCCACAAGTGGAAGCTCCGTCGCTCCCGTTGGCCGGGAAAAGTGCCAATGGGAGCTGTCGGAGCCACGGAGCAGGGCTTGCAGGTGGGAGCAGCCGGCAGAGCCCTCTACCCCCTCCCACCCTAACAGCCAGAGGGACTTGCCTGGGGTGGGGGGTCCCAGCAGTGCCTACCTGGGGCGGCTGCTCCTGGGAAGGATATGGCAGGTCCCTCTGGCTCCTAGGATCAGGGGCGGCCAAGGGGTGTCCATGTGCTACGCCCACCACAAGCACGAGCTCCATGGTTCCCATTGGCCGGGAAAAGCACCAATGGGAGCTGCCGGAACCATGGAGTAGGGCTTGCAGGAGCAGGCAGCGTTCAGAGAGCCCCCTACCCCCCACCCTGACCCTAACAGCCAGAGGGACCTGCTGGGGGGCAAGGTGGGGAGTCACGGCGGTGCTTACCTGAGGCGGCTCCCAGGAAACATCCAGCAGGTCCCTCTGGCTCCTAGGGTTGGGGCGGAGGGCTCTCTGCCTGCTGCTGGCACCTGCAAGCCCTGCCCCGCAGCTCTGATTGGGCAGGAGGAAGCCGGTGCAGCACACGGAGACCCCCTCTGCCTGTGTGCCTAGGGGCTGCACTGCAGGCTCCTGCCGGTGGGAGGGCGCCAGGAGCTGCCCCACCAAGAAGTGCCACCAGCCCCAGGACTTCAGGTGCGTGCGGTGAGCTGTCCCCGATATCGGGACAAAGACAAATGTCTTAAAATCGGGACTGTCCCGATAATATCGGAATGTCTAGTCACCCTACCTCGAGAGGTCATCTAGTCCAGTCCCCTGCACTCATGGCAGGACTAACGATTATCCAGAGCAGTGGTTCCCAAAGCAGGGTTCATGAACCCCTGGGGGTTCCCAGAATCTTTCAGGGGGTTCACCAGAAAAATGTCACTAATGGTGGTCAGAGGACCCTGGGCATTGGAGGCAGCAGGTGGGACCCGATTGCAGGGCAGACAGACCGAGCCCTGCCCCGTCAGCAGGGGAGCCAGTAGCCCGAACCGCAGGGAGAGTGGTGCCGGATGCTGAATCAGACCTGAGATTTTATCTTTCTCCAGTGGTTCCAGACTTCCAAGAGCTATACAGAGCAAAGCAAGCGCATCCATCACACTGAGGAAATTTAAACTTAAATCCCTGAAAATATTCATTTTTAGGAGAGGGTTCACGAGATTTCACAATTTAGTGAACGGGGTTCGCGGGCTGTTAAAGTTTGGGAACCACTGATCTAGAGCATCCTTGACAGGTGTTTGTCCAACCTGCTCTTAAAAATCCCAATGATGGAGATTCCACAACCTCCATAGGCAATTTATTCCAGTGCTTAACCACCCTGACAACAGTTAGGAAGTTTTTCCTAATGTCCAACCTAAACCACCCTTGCTGCAATTTCAGCCCATTGCTTCTTGTCCTATCCTCGGAGGTTAAGGAGAACCATTTTTTGCCTTCCTCCTTATAACAACCTTTTATGTACCTGAATGCAGACATTCACTTTCTCGTTGCAATTGGTTTATCTATCTATCTACCACAAATGGCAAGCAAGGACTTGTATTTTGCTGCCAAGTTCTGTTCATTTTCTTACCTCGTCATCCCTTCCTGCCTCCTCTCACCCTAGTTGTCTCTCTAGCCCACCTGTTACAACCATCTGACACCTAGTGTCTGACAGGACAGGAGTTATAAAGTGTTATTGTAGCCCTGTGGGGTCCCAGGATATTAGAGAGACAAGGAAGATGAGATAATGTCTTTAATAGATCAACTTCTGTTGGTAAGAGATACAAGCTGTTGAGCCACATAGAGCTCTGCTTCAAGATGGCAATTGCCTTTTTTATTTGCCTGCATAGTGCCTTGCTTAATGGGACCCTGTTCCTTGACTGAGGTTCCTAGGAGTGACAGCAATAATAATAGTTAATAATAATTTCTATTATATAAAATATTCAGAGTAGACACCATGTTTACTTCTGTGACTGTGATGCACATAGCCCATTGTGGATGCTATTAAAAACAAATAAGAATAATAATTAGCTTTCTAGCTAGCCTCCAATATCAAGATATCTGGACAGTGATCTATAGATGTGAGAAGTGGCTTTCTTCTTTCAGATTCACTGACTGGCACAACTCACAGACCATGCAAAATACTGACTAAAAGAATAGTTTGTTTTCTTCACAAGGAATTCACATGAGCTTAATTTTCCTTAGATATCGTGAAAGTGCTCTATAGCAAGTGGAGCTTCCTTTTTATGCCCTTATTCAATTTTCTTCTTTTGCAAGCATATAATTTGATTTTATCACAGTTACTGTGAACTAAGAACAATAAGTCTTAAATCAGCACTAAGGAGGTGTAAAAGGGCCACAAGAAAAACATACAGACACTAACAGCCAGACACTAACCTGCAGAAAATGTAGCAACGTGCAGAATAATCACAGCAGGCACATGGACCTTATTGATTACACTATGTATTATGCTTGCCATCAGGCAGTGTAAAATATCTAATTTATGTTTGCTGTAGGTATAACAGTAACTGTTACTTTTCTCAAACTGATCAGAGAAACAATTAACTAATCCTGACACAGGCCAAGACTCTGCAATGTGGTTTTACCTGAGTGGGAGTGTCCAGCCACATGGGTCCAATTTCAGGGTCAGGGCCATAAAATTTCTAGATTACATCAATGGAAATCTGTGTTAATTAATTCTGGTGTAAGTAAATTTGATCTAAGTAAATTGTGGGGGTTGGGAGGTTTTGTCTGTCTGTCTGTTTGTTTGGGGGGAAGGGGGTCAAAGTGTTGTAGATTGTGGACCTAAGAGAACACTGTAGTAGTTATTACACGTAGTTTCATAATATACTGTTTTAAATTTTGGTTATATGAGAAAAGTATTCATTTGCCTACAAAGTGACTGACTGTTATTTTTGTAGTGTTTGTTAACACCAAAATAAACCATTTATGTTAAAATATACCTAAAACAATATTATTAACATTAGAGTTTATGGTGCATCACCTACATATACAATAAAACCAATTCACTGCACTATGTAATTTTCTGGAAGGTGATTTTCACTATATTATTATTTTTCACTTATTTTTTGTATTATCTTAGCATCCAGAAGCTCTGGTCATTGTGCTAGGGCTGTACAAGCAATGAACAGAAAGACACGCCCTGCCCCCAAAAGCTTACAATCTAACTATAAGACAAAACACAATATGCTAGAACATGCTATGGTACTTCATCTAGTTAAAAACATAGAATGCTACATGGTAGATGTTATATTCAGAAGAAAAATGAAGTAAATAAAATAAAAAATCCCACCAATATAGAGAGGGTTTTTTAATATATGAAATCAAATGTGTTATATGCAGATAATAAGCAGGAAAACTTTTGCAAGGTACTAACAAAATTAAGGGGCCTTATTTGACCCAAGCTATGGCTCTTTACATCAATTGAGTGTCAGAAAATGGCCACAAAGCTACCCTTAGCAGGCATCTGAGGATTCCCCCAGCATAGCTGACTATACCCCATGTCCTCTTGGCCCCCTGACAACAGTGGGTTTGGACATGCTGGATCCTTTCTAGAGGGTGCTGCTCTCCAGAGATCTGAGACCTGCGAAACCTTGGGAGCCATTAAAAGCCAGTGGCAATTACAACAATCTTGGCAGCCCTGGAGATTAAGGGAGAGCAAAAGTAAACGTTTTGTGCTCCCTTTCTCCTCAGCTGCTTTGAACAGAGCTTGGCACAGCTGACTGTCTAGTCACTATGTACAATTATGTGGCAGGGTTGGAAGACAGCATTATCGTTTACTGCAGTGGTTCCCAAACTTGTTCTGCCGCTTGTGCAGGGAAAGCCCCTGGCAGCCGGGCCGGTTTGTTTGTCTGCCGCGTCCGCAGATTCGGCCAATCGCGGCTCCCAGTGGCTGCAGTTTGCTGCTCCAGGCCAACGGGAGCTGCTGGAAGCGAACAGCGGCCACTGGGAGCCGCGATCGGCCAAACCTGCGGACACGGCAGGTAAACAAACTGGCTCAGCCCACCAGGGGCTTTCCCTGTACAAGCGGTGGAACAAGTTTGGGAACCAATGGTTTACTGCAAAAAAACCCGTAAAGCAAATGGCATTATGCTGTGTCAGTAACTTGAGCCTCTCAAGAAGGCAGTAAATAATAATAGAGAATTCAGAAAAATAACTGCTGCATTAAAGAAAAATCAGTGTCCATCCTATAGAAAACAGCACTTTATGAAGAAACGTGAGAATATTACACATGACATGTTGATTTGCTTATTCTTGTTTCACGGGTTGTGGTATAATTCTAATTAAGAAATTGGGTGATACTCCAAGTCAAATGGGAGAATATTCCCCCATATCTGTATTATTTTCTGGTTGTTTAGGACTTGATCTTTTGCCCTTCCATGGCCAAACTTCCATTATGTTTTAAGTAGATCAGGCCCTACTCCCATTTCTCCAAGTTCGCACTCGCATTACACAATACTACACAGGTAATTTTTCCATTATAACTAGTTCACAGTCATCAGTGCTTGTGTTAACACATGGTTCTGCTCTGAAAAGAGATTCTGTAAAAATGACATTGTAGTGGTCTATATTTATTGTCTCTCAATAACTCCCAGATCCTGGGACTGTTCTCAGTTATGCTAAGGCCCTTGAATGCTGCCTTAGCAGTTGAAAAGGGTGCTTTAAAAGGGTGGAAACAACCCCTTGAGAATAGCCCTCTGCAAAGGGCCCTTTGTGTTGTTATCTGATTAAAATGGGACCATGTATATCATTGTTGCTACCACTGTTAAACAATTGCAACAAATCTTGTACAAAGTGTATCATGTAAGGTGTCAATGGAAAAGTTATGATATGCTGAACATGATTATCCTATTTGTATGCATGTGTCATTTTAGTATCTGAAGCTATGAATATTGACTATGTACCTGTATTTCAAATGTGTTTGCTCCTGTGGTAACATCCACAAGGTAGTTTACATCCAGTCTAGCCACACATTGTGAAGGGACTATTCAAGTTGAAGGCCCATCAATGAACTCTATGGGCCATGGAAGAAGCTTATCCCCACCTGATGAACTTGCTTGTGGACATTCTAGCTAGAATATGGGTAATGGCCCTATTATGACTCATTGAAGCATGCAAGGGCATGTGACCAGCTCGTGAGACACTAGACTACTCCAACTTGTGCCTGTACTTTTCCACAAACTGTGCTGACTGCTGAGGGCTTTGCTTGGAACAATGAGTTTCCCTTAGGGTTACCATACGTCCGGATTTTCCCGGACATGTCCGGCTTTTGGGGGCTCAAATCCCCGTCCGGGGGGAAATCCCCAAAAGCCGGGCATGTCCGGGAAAATCGGGAGGCTCGGCCGGGGCCTCTTTGTGCGGGGCCGGGGGCATGGTGCCGGGCCGGGCCCGCGGGGCTGGGAGCTGGGAGCCAGCCCGCGGGGCTGGGAGCCGGGCCGGGGTCGGGGAGCCGGGCCCGCGGGGCTGGGAGCCGGGCCGGGGTCAGGGAGCCGGGAGCCGGGCCGGGGGGCTGGGAGCCGGGCCGGGGTCGGGGAGCCGGGCCGGGGTCGGGGGGCTGGGAGCCGGCCCGGGGAGCGGGGAGCCGGGAGCTGGCCCGGGATCGGGGGGCTGGGAGCCGGGAGCCGGCCCGGGGGGCTGGGAGCCGGGGGTGGTCGGCCAGGGCCCGAGCCGACCCAGGCTGGAGCCGCCGGGGGCCAGCCTGGGCCACACCTCCTCCCCCCCCCACTCCCCCTTACCTGCTTCAGGCTTCAAGCAGGGGAGGGGGCGGAGACTTTGGGAGGGGGCGGAGTTGGGGCGGGGGCGGGGTTGGGGGCGGGGCCGGGGCCCCCGGGAGTGTCCTCCATTAGGAGGCACAAAATATGGTAACCCTAGTTTCCCTCCACATGGCAGAAGCTATAAGAGGCCCTGGAAACATCTCCATTTTGCCTCTTTCCTGCTCTGATCTCTGGACTATGGACTAATACTAATGGGAGCATTCTAACCAAAGGACTGAGGACCTTCCAATCATTTGGAAGCAACCAGCAACTTAACAAGCCAGCAGTTTATACCATCACTGCTTCAAACCTGATCCAAGAATGCTGCAATTATTGTATTTGATTCCTTTAACCAATTTTAACTCTCACCTCTTTCTTTTTTCTTATAAATAAACCTGGAAATATTAGATACTAAAGGATTGGCAATCGTGTTATTATTGGTTAAGATCTGAGTTATATATTGACCTGGCTATGTGGCTGGACTTTTGGGATCAGAAGAACCCTTTCGTTGATGAAATTGGTTTTAAATAACCACTCTTCATTAAGTCTAGTGTCTGGGTGTTGAAACAAGAACTGGAATACCTAAGAAGGCTGCATTTCTGACTTCTTGTTGGCCAGTGTGGTGAGACAGAAGTTTACTTTTGTTGCTGGTTTGGTATATCATAGAAGAATAACCACCAGTTTGGGGGAAGAGGGGGTCTGCCCTTTTGCCCACTAGTTTGTCCTGAATTTGGTATTCTTGGTTGTGACCCACTGAGGCACGTTGACACCCTTCCCGGCTGATGTAAAGCTGGTGTGAGAATTCTATATTGGCCCATAGTAGGTGGGGCTTGGGACACGTCAAGGGTGTGGCTGAACTATATTATTACTTCAGTTTTTCTCTGCTTTCAGGGACCCATAAGGGCCTTGTTGATGCAACATCATGACAAAAATAATCTCATCACAATATCTGGACATTTCTCTGTGATTATTTCAGAAGTCAAACATACAGTTGTGTTAATAAATATAAATAAATAGGATATGTACTAGGTAATTTACTCCTCGTGCATGAAAAGTCAATTAATAAATTTCCTTCTGGCATCATGATAAAGTTAGATCTTCAGGAGTGACATACAGATGGAGAAGTTGGGGGCTTTTGAGGATGAGCTCCTGGAGGTCTTTCTGTGCATATGAGATAGCATAGAAAAAAAGCACAAAACAATATTGTGGGGTTCTGACAGGTGGGCAGTCATGGGGGGAGTAGACCAGAATAAAGTTATGAAACAAGGGAAGATAAGTAAGGGGGGGGAGGGGGCGGGAGAGTCATGCAGGGTTTTGAAGGTGGTAACAAGAAGTTTAAATCTAATGAGTTGGAAAGAGAGCCAGTAGTGGGACTAAAAGAGTATGGTGGTCTGATCAAAGCAGGGGGCAATAAAGGATTATTTTAGTAGCAGTGTTTTGTATGGATTGGAGGGGGCAATGAAAGTGATAGGGGAACTAAAATGTGGGATGTTGCAAAAGTCAAGACAGGAGATGATGAGAGTCTAGATGAGAGATTTCATGGTGTGGGTAGGAAAAGAACAGATCTTAGAGAACTGGAGGAGGAAGAAGCATCAGGATTTGCTCACCTATTAGACATGAGGGGCAAGGGAGAAAGAGGAGACAAATATGATCCCCAGGTTTCAGGGTTGAGTGACAGAGAGGAAATAGCTTCCTATTGTCACTAAACAAAGGATGGAGACAGATATTATAGTCAAAAGAGACAAATGCTTTTTCTGCTTTGGTCATCATCATTATCATTATTTATTTGTTTTGTGGCAGTGCCTAGAAACCCCAATCACGGAAGAGGGCCCCTTGTGCTAGGTGCTATCCAAACATATAAGAAGGCATGTTCCCACTTGAAGAGTTTGCAGTCTAAAAAGATGGATAACTGACAAAGAATGGGAAAAAAGGATACAACATCCAAGCACAATAATCAAGTTGATGATAGGCACAAGTCATGTTAGTTCCCTTTCCCCCCAATTTTAACTGTTGCACATAACCTAATTTCTAGGTAACTTTTATTAAAAAATTGAATTTATTTTGCCAACGTTATGCATCTTGCTACTGGTTAACTATTTAAAAAGAAAAGTACAAAATTCTCCTCTCATGCAAAGCCCTACAAAAGTGCTGAAATAAAACCTACTCAATAGTAACATCCCTCCAAATCTCTCTTTTAGGGTCAGTCTTCTAGCCACCTACTTTTCAACAATCATTCCTATCTGTAAACAGAAATGAACACCATACTCAAGACATCACTGGGGCATGCTCCCAGTTTGAAGTTGCAGCAGTCCTCTGAGTGTTTTTGACCTGCTGGGGGTTCCTGCCTTACACGGTTGCTCCTAGAAGGGGATGGGGTGGCTGCTGGGATGTAGTCCTACCTCCAGGTTTTAGGCCAAGATGAGAGAATATTCAACCTGAATCACTCCCTCCCACAGTGCTGCTGCTGCTAGCTCCCCTCGTTCTTAATTTAATTAACTCATTGCATGACCACTTCTGATCTAGATTAAAGCAAAAGATCACATTATTTTAATATTATATTGGAATTTATTAATGATTTCTTCAGGTGTGTTTTTGTTGTTTCTGTGGGTTTTTCATTACATTAGTGGTAGAGTGGACTGGCTTTTCGGCCTCTGGATGTGTAATAGAGCCCTTGGACCTTATTCATCACTGTTTTTTGCCAAATATATGTTGCCATAGCACCGCTGAGATCTATGGCATTACACCAGTGTAAAACTGGAGCAATGCAGTGACCAATCTGACTCTTTATCTGAGGTTCAAAGCTGTATCTAATCCAGTTGGTAATGCAGACCCCATCTCCCCTGTTTATACCTACTGTATGAAGCCACAATCATTGCTGGCACAACTTCATTGATGTCAGAGGAATTATAGCATGGATGTATCTGGCATAGTCTGTCAGAATGACAAATGGCTGATACAGGGGGAGGTGTGATTAACCACTGCTTGCCTGATAATGAAGATCCTGGGTCTGATTCTCTTCTTACTTACAACAGTTTGTACAGCTGTAACTCAATTAACCTCTGTGGAATAACTTCTCATTCACACTGGTATAAATCAAAGGAAACTCAAGCTCCAGTCTCAATACTAGCAAAGGAGGCAATACATAATAATTTTACTGAAACTTTGGCTTAGTATGACCCAATGTTCTTTCACAATGTCTATAGTTTAATTGTTAAGGATACTTGCTACTCTCTCAGTGACTATGGCTTCTGGAGAGCATTCTTTTTTTCTCTCTTGCATACCTGAAAAAGTAATAATGTACTACCATTCCTGAACAATATTTTAATCTTCATCAAGAGCTGACAGAAGACATAAGTAGACTAAAAGAAACCACAGCTGACCATTTTCTAAAACAGTCAAGATCTTGGAAAAGTTTTGCTTTTTAGAAATCAGCTATTTCACTATTGTTCATAAATATGCAGCTTATTTACATACTAATTTGCATACAAGTTCCATTCATCCACACCCCATAGTGAAATTCTGTAATCATGACTGTGAGTAAATATCTAAGGCAGTGATCACCCACCATGGCATTGCCCATCAGCATTTTCACAAATTTCTTCAGAGTTGGCATAGTATTTGTTCAATTCTGCAATGACATTTGTTTTTTCTACTAATTTAGGGTGGTTTTGCTACCATTTTAGAGCTGATCATCTTCAGTGCTAGATGTAATCTTGTGGTAGACAGAAATGTTCATGTCTTTCTGGCCATTCACTTCTAAATGGATAACTGCATTATAGGTGTAATGCAATGACTTTACACAGTGGCATAATACAGTAAACCATCAGTAAAACATTTGAATCAAGAACATGTAGTTTTTCCTTGTTAGAAGATTCCGTGATGTGTGAAGAGAACTCTCAGCTACCCCATTTGTTTGTGATCATATGAACTTGATGAAACATATTTAAACAGATGCTTTCTAGACAATTGGTGAACTGAGTTATTTATATATTTTAGTCCACAATCAGTTATTAACCCATCAGGAATTACATGGCATGCAGGTTATTATATGCAATAGGTTAGAACATATATATGTATCATAGTACTCATAGAATTCAAAAGAATAAGAGTAGTGGAGATAATACTTTATGTTAGGCTTAAACAGATATGCTTCCATTTGGACTGTGAGTACTACAGAATTTCTCGTGACTTGTGTATTTATTCTATATTATGGTAAATTTTGTTTTATTTATTTTAATATAGACTATAACCTGATTGCTCAATTATATCACTGTAAATCTTTTGTTGTTATACTGTCTTGTTGGTACAACTAATGTGAGATCACAATTGGATCCTATATATTGTTATTCCTAAATCTTCTGAGAATTGATTCTCCTTACTACACCAAACCCTGAGTAGAAGGCTGATCCAAACTGGGTTCTTGAATTCCCTATGCCCTTTCCTGGAGTTAAAACTTTTCCTGTTTACCCCAATACATTCCCATCCTTTGCAAAATGTGACATTGTGAACACTTTTGGGGGTCAAAATGATAAGTAAGCAACTATTTTGTATAAGAGACACACCCTAATGTTAATGTGTGAATTGGCTGATGTCAAACATCACTCTTCCTTCCCCTCAGAACTCTGGAAGGTCACCTCCACAAAGCACCAAACTCCGGTAAATATTGAGAATACTTAGGTCACTGCTGCTCCAGCTCCCCCATATGATACGGTGAGATGCTGTTCGGTACACCCAAAACTGTAAGCCACCTCTCTGCTTCAGCAAGAGTGAGCTTTGCTGCAGATAAGGCTGTGTGTCAGCTCTCTGCCACACCAGCCTGTCTTTCTTATGAGCAAACTCCTCAAGACTTAACCTTGCTTTGCAGGTAACTTACAGCACACTCCAGTTTATGAGTTCCCCGGAGACATCTCTTTGCAGTGTCCAGCCCTCTCCGGAAACACTCACAGACATTATTAAGGTATCAGAGGGGTAGCCGTGTTAGTCTGAATCTGTAAAAAGCAACAGAGGGTCCTGTGGCACCTTTGAGACTAACAGAAGTATTGGGAGCATAAGCTTTCGTGGGTAAGAACCTCACTTCTTCAGATGCAAGTAATGGAAATCTCCAGAGGCAGGTATAAATCAGTATGGAGATAACGAGGTTAGTTCAATCAGGGAGGGTGAGGTGCTCTGCTAGCAGTTGAGATGTGAACACCAAGGGAGGAGAAACTGCTTCTGTAGTTGGATAGCCATTCACAGTCTTTGTTTAATCCTGATCTGATGGTGTCAAATTTGCAAATGAACTGGAGCTCAGCAGTTTCTCTTTGGAGTCTGGTCCTGAAGTTTTTTTGCTGTAAGATGGCTACCTTTACATCTGCTATTGTGTGGCCAGGGAGGTTGAAGTGTTCTCTTACAGGTTTTTGTATATTGCCATTCCTGATATCTGACTTGTGTCCATTTATCCTCTTGCGTAGTGACTATCTAGTTTGGCCAATGTACATAGCAGAGGGGCATTGCTGGCATATGATGGCATATATAACATTGGTGGACATGCAGGTGAATGAGCCGGTGATGTTGTAGCTGATCTGGTTAGGTCCTGTGATGGTGTTGCTGGTGTAGATATGTGGGCAGACTTGGCATCAAGGTTTGTTGCATGGGTTGGTTCCTGAGTTAGAGTTGTTATGGTGCAGTGCGTGGTTGCTGGTGAGAATATGTTTAAGGTTGGCAGGTTGTCTGTGGGCGAGGACTGGCCTGCCTCCCAAGGTCTGTGAAAGTGAGGGATCATTGTCCAGGATGGGTTGTAGATCACGGATGATGTGTTGGAGAGGTTTAAGCTGGGGACTGTAGGTGATGACCAGTGGAGTTCTGTTGGTTTCTCTTTTGGGCCTGTCTTGTAGCAGGAGGCTTCTGGGTACACGTCTGGCTCTGTTGATTTGTTTCTTTATTTCCTTGTGTGGGTATCGTAGTTTTGAGAATGCTTGGTGAAGATCCTGTAGGTGTTGGTCTCTGTCTGAGGGGTTGGAGCAGATGCGATTGTACCTCAGTGCTTGGCTGTAGACGATGGATCATGTGATGTGACCCGGGTGGAAGCTGGAGACATTATTAAGTTCATTGCTTCCTTAAAACACTGCAGACAATACATTGCAACTCATTAATTTAATTGGCGTTTGACAAACACACTTATTTCAATCACAGTACTGTCTTGGTTTATATTAAAAGTAAAACCCATTTATTAAACAAAAGTCATAGATTTAAGTGATACCAAGTATAAGAAATAAAGATAGAAATGGTTACAGAAACAAAAGTAAAAATATGCCTCTAAGGCTAAAACCTGATTTAAATCTCTTGTTCAGAGAAGTTTCTCACCAAGTCTCTTCCAGCATGGCTGCCCAAACTGTCTGGCCAGGACCCTTCACAGAACATAAAATGCTCGGTTTCTTTGTCTCCTCAGGTGAAGAATAACTTAGGGGTTTATTCTCCCTCTCTTTGTAGTCCAGTAAATCTGTGAAATGTATCTTCTGAAATGTGTCCTCAGAGAGAATTCCTTTTCCCTGGTAGATGTGGATGCCACGCTGCCTGGTGTAGACTCTGTGCTGTCTTCTCCCGCACTGGTGACTTTTACAATGCAAATGATCTCTTCCTGTAACCTCCACTACAAATGAATAGCCTACTGAATTTGGCTACACCTGATTTGAGGTGTTGGCCTCTTTCCTTTATCTGGAGTAAACTTGTCTGGAGTGAACTCTCCCTGACATGCCTGGTTTAAACACCTTTTAGTCTCATATTTCCAGCCCATCTGTAAAGTTCTGTGTAGGTTGATCATACATACATCATGCAAGAATGTTAATGAGAAGTAAGTTATTGGTTTTCCAATGATATATTACATTCCACCTTTTGGGTAAATATCATGACAACAGTGTTCCTTCTGGCCTTGGGATGCTCTAAGGGTCACAGATAGTTCTTCCAGTTTGTAACCAAGGCAATTATATCATGATGTTTCAATGAGCTTCTATTCCGTGAGCACCCAGACACTATGTTAATAATGAGCACCTTAAAAATCTGTGTAAATACTAACTAATAAATAGAGTCAAATCATGACCTTAATTATCTTCCTTACTTAAGCAACATTCCCTTTGACTTAACTGAGAGTTTTGTCTGAGTAAAGACTGAATACAAACATAAAAACTGAATAAGAACGTCAGGCTTTGGTCCATAATATTTAAGTCAGTTTATATGAAATCTATATGCCTTATACACTGGTATTCATGCTTTCCCAACATTTAACACCTTGTGATAGTTATTTATATATTTGACAGCTAAGGTGCTGCTGGTTCAGTAAAACACAACTATTCAGGACGGCACTTGAGCACTTAATTTAGTGCTTTCCTAAATCTGGCCCTAAATGAACATTGCATTTCTGTGAGCTCCCACAACTCTATTGAAGGTTTACAGGAATAGAAAAAGAAAATGAATAGTGTAGTTGTGTCTAGAAAAATTAGCAAGTCTAGTAGGAGAGCTAGACACAACAGAGCACATAAACCATGCTGACACATGGTAAGTATGTCTAAAGCATGCTTAATGAAGCTGGGGGAAGTACCAAACATAAGAAGTTGATAAAAGTCACTTTGTATAGTGAAGATGTTGAAGTACTATCTAATCTGAATTGGGGGAGAACATTCATAGTAGGTCGTTTTTATTTTTCCGTTTCTGTTGATTCTTGTTGAAGTTGACTACATAAAAAGCAATGTATAGATTTTTGTGTTGATTATTGACACCTCTCCAGTCACTGTTTATATTTTGTTTTAATAGGATGACAAATAACAGGAGCAGTAGACCACATGATAGCTTGCTGAGAGATATTTAAAGAGAGAAAGTGGGGGGATAATATTCTAACTGGATACTTGGCTGATCTGCACTGGATAAAATATGACATCTGAAGAATAACAGTTATTGAGAAACTTTCAAAGCAGAGAACTGTGCTGGATGGTACTGCCCAGATGGATCCCATCTCAATGCCTGGTGCACAAATTAGTAAACTTTCCAGCAGCGGAGAAGTTGTAGTATGGTATTGCCACCCTTACTTCTGTGCTGCTGCCTGCAGAGCTGGGCCCTCAGACAGCAGCCACCACTCTCTGGCTGCCCAGCTCTGAAGGCAACAGCACAGAAGTAAGGGTGGCACAGTATAGTATTGCCACCTTCACTTCTGTGCTGCTACTGGGGGGTGCTGCCTTCAGAGCTGGGCATCCGGCCAACAGCCGCCGCTCTCTGACCACCCAGCTCTGAAGGCAGTGCAGAAGTAACAGTGGGAATACTGTGACCCCCCCTAAAATAACCTTGCGACCTCCCCTGCAGCTCCCTTTTGGGTCAGGACCCGCAATTTGAGAAACTCTGGTCACTCATGTGAAATCTGTATAGTAGAGGGTAAAAGCACCCAAAAGACCTGACTTCACAGTCCATGACACGTTTTTCATAGCAATGAATTTGGTAGGGCCCTTTTTACCAGATTTGCCCATTACTTTGGGGGTATGCTTATTTATTAGGGTTACTCTTTGGGGGGGGGTGTATTTCTGTAATTCTATCAATGTATTGCTTGTGTCACTTGTGTTTTCATACAGAGCTTTACTTCTCTCTTCTGCAAGTTCCCTCCCATGGAGCTATCCTGCAGGACCTAGGTTCCCCAGGGCTGGGTTCTTCCAGCCCCAGAATCAGATGAACGTGCACACACACATTAACAGAGCTCGGCTGAGTGGATTGGGTTAATCAGCACTCCCAAGCTGACCCCTTATATGTTCCTGGACTCAGCAGGCTGGGTCGAGCAGCACTTCCAAGCTGTCACCCTCATATGCCAGGAGCACCACATTGGAATAGAGTATGCCTGAACAGGCTGGGTCGAGCAGCTCTTTCAATCTGCCACCCTCATATGCCCCTGGACTTAGCAGGCTGGGTCGAGCAGCACTTCCAAGCTGCCACCCTCCTATGGCACAAGTTCTGCACATCCCTATCCCTACTTTCACATTACAATTGTTCTGGTAGTAACCCACTGGATGAGTAAACCCCACAGGAGTTTTGGGTGCTACGGAGATATTTATCTTAGGCAAGATGAGCGTTGCTGCAGAGCAAATGGGGAAGCCAACAACACAAAAGAAAGGGGGGTGGGAGAAAGCAATCAGCTTAACCATAAAAGTTATTTATTGCCAGGTAATAACCATAGAAGGAGAGCCAAACAAACAAAACAGCTACAATATTAAATCTAGCTTAAATTTTATTACAAAAGTCAGGTTTAGAAAACTATACCTGATCACAAAAGTCAGAGTTAGAAAGCTGTACCTAGAAAACCAGAGAGAGAGAGGTGGTTTCCCTCCACTCCCTGAAGCTTGAACCGGTCAGGGTTCCCAGATGGCAGTGGTAGCTGAGGGTCTGGAGTGCTGGAGACAGGCAGAGCCCCCAGCACAATCAGTCAGAAGAAGATGAAGTCCCAATGGAATTGATGCAGATTTTGGATCCAGGCATCAGAACCCTTACCTGAGCGTGGGTAGGGTTTGTTTTTGTTTTTTTTTTGGTAGGGAAACAACAATGGTTCAAGTGAGAACAGTAGATTTGTTTATGGGTAAACTGATGGCTCAAGGGAGTATACCAACCTTGTTTTCTTCAGGCTAGACAACAGGAACTGATCATTCCTGGCTATGGGCAGTGTTCCTTCCAGGGAGCTCACAATGCAATTAGGCAGCTTCAGTATTTTGGATACCAATAAAGGATTTATTGCTAGAATTAGTCTGATAACTACTGAGCTGGATGTGTGCAGGCATTGGTTCATTAACATCTGAAGCAGAGATCCCCATCGTGCAGTGCTTCCCTGCTTTTCTGGTCCCAGAATTCAGTGCGGTTCTTGCCTCGGAATCTCTGTTCTTCATTCTGTATGCTAACGGAGGTGCCTCCCTTTCCCTCTTTGATGCAAATGAGGTTAGGGAAGTTGCCTTAATCCAGTCACCCTTGTCTGGATGGGGTGTCTCCTGCTACCTTTTCATTGCTTTTTGTAAGTCTTTCTTCTGATCAGTTTTGGTTCAAGTAGAGGGGGGCTGTGTGTGTGTGTCCTTCCTGAGTCAGACAGGCTGGATACTGCACCCTGGTTCCCCAAGAACACAGACCTGACAGGTAACACCTTAAACACAGTAGATTAAATGGACTTTTGCTCTGTTCCAGTACTGCATTTCCTATATTCTTAAGATAACAATGGTCTATCCATAATATCTTTATGTTTTATACTACTAAGAGTTTAGATTATTAAAACATACCCATTAGAACAAAAAAATGGACCAAACCCAAGACTGAAGGTTAATCAGTTGTTTCAGTTTTGAATATATGTCCTAATAAGCTTGAAGGGAGCAAGTAACAGCACCATTTTATTTCTTTTAACTCTTTTGCATATTCAATCTAGTGATTGTAGTAAAAGCAAAGCACAATGTGTCATATGATGTCATGTAATAAAAGCTATTTTTGTATTAATTTATATTTAATAAAACATGAAGATCTGTGCAGTCCCTGCAAATTAATGTGTGAGCGCCTGTATGAATTCTTGGAACTTTTTTTTGGTCTCCTTTTCTTGGAATGGTGAAATTGGTGATACAAATAACTCCGGGGGGAGGAGGAGACTTAAAATCCATATGCTAAAGCAGTAGTAGCCATGTTCTGATCCTGCTGCTTCAAATTAGCTATTAGGAACGCTTTCTGTGCTTCTTTCTTTCTCCTCTGTGATTCATCAGCCTTGTACATGTTTAGCTTGGCATTATAATTTGCTCCGCTGCAGTGCTGGAGATGCTCCCTATATAGCCGATGTTTTTAAAAAGCACCCCTTTCTCACATAGCCCGCTGTGTCTCATACAGGGCAGACAGAAGGCAAGAGGCACAATGGTACTGTACATTTCACGTATATTCAGACTCTTGCTCGCACGCTTTGTTCTCCAGCTCTCATGCTGGACCTGGCACGTCTGACTGAGGCATTAGATCAGCAGCAGGAGGGAAGGCTGCTGCCGAGCCCTTCCCTTCTCCTTTGGGGATTTGGCTTCTGAGTGGGATTTTGATAGGGAGGAGAGAAGGGTGAGTCCGCCTGCTGCTGGGACCCGGCTAGGACATTCCTGAGCTGCTGGCGCTGCAACAACGGAATGTCGCTCCCAGGCTGCCAGCATCGCCACTAACTACACACTCAGCTAGCTCCAGCCAGCTCTCCGTTGCTCTGGCGCTAGTCCCTCCAGCCAGGCATTCCTAGACACCCAGCCTGGTGACCATCCACCCATCTGTCCCGGCCGGGATCCCTTCCTCCTTGTCTGCACCCTCCTCTCCCTTCACCGCAGTATCACTCCTCTAGCCACCCACCCCTCGCCCTCCAGCCAGCCCTCCGCAGAGCCGCAGCCCAGCCAGGTCTCCTCCTACCGCCGACCGGCGCTTCCAGGACAGCGGCCGCAGCAGCTCGGCGGCTGTGCAGCGGCTGGTGAGAACAGCCCCCACGCCAGCGCTGCTCGACCAGCAACAGCAGCCGCACGCAAACCCGGAGCCTCTCGGCTGCGGAGCGCCTGGGCGAGCAGAAGGACCAGCTCGGCCACCCGCGGGCCGCGCCCGGCCAGGTAAAGGGGAAGGCGGAGGGGTGGGGAGAGGCGTGGCTACAGCTGGCCTGACAGCTGCTGCGAACTGCCGCCGAGCTCTCCGGCAGCAGAAGGCACCAGCTGCCGCTGACAAAGGGAGCTTGCGCTCTACTTCATGGGAGGCTAGGGAGGGCTTCCGCTCAAAGGGGACTTAACCGCGCTCAGTCTCTGGCCCCAGTGAATATTAGGAAGGTCTCCCTCGCATTAGAGCGGATTGCGGCGGGAGGGAATCAGGCCTGTCCCTTTAAACTGAGAAACAGTTCTCCTGAACTATAGATACCTATAGATATGGAGAGCTATAGATCCCGGTGCTGCCCCTCAGGTATTAAAGGGTTCAAATGATCGGAGTAGTTACATGTAGAAAATTAAAGGTTGGAAAAAGATTGCTCGGCATCAGCGGCGTGCCCAGAGAGACACCCCGGGTCCGATACACTTTTTACGTCGAGGTTTGCTACGCAGGTTGTGTGCTTAGAACTTAAAAATCTTGCTTCTTCCCTCATCTCCCGATCAAAGACCTGTAGACATTATGGAAAGCATCTTAGCAAAATCGAAGTGCGTTGTTCCCCGGGCTAAGTGCCATGAGTGAATATTGAAGGGTGAAAATGATAATGATTTCATTAGAAGATTCTTTCTAATTCGTTAGTTGGCTAATTTAAGTGTTTTTAGCGGGAGGTGAAACAAAATCAGCAGCTTGGGCTATTCCTGATAAACTCCTTGGGATTTCTTCATTTCCCCGAGGTCCGAAATAGATGTATCAATATTTACCCTGCCCTTTTTGTTTAAAATATTTTAAATCCATTTTCGAGAGATATAAACTGAACTATTTTACATAACAGTGACTTAGCATAAGGTAAAGAAAGGGGTTAAAGGAGCTATTGCGACACTCTTTGGGTCGCATACACACGGACATCTATATAATTACACAAATACAACAGGAATTGCTTCACTATCCCATTAAGATTTCAAACACCCACAAGACCGGAGAATGAAGCCCCTAACTCTCCCCTTGACAGAACTAATGAGAAGCGTACAGAATGAAAAAACAGCAGCAGGGTGCTTGCAGGATTTCCCTGACAGTCCGCAGAGTATATTTATAACAAGGAAAGAAAGTCAAGGGCTTTTCTGTGAATCTTTGATACAGAGGGCAAGTAAACCGCCCTAACACGGTATCTCGCTTTGTTATTGTTGACCACTTGATTTAAGCACTCCTCATTGGCGTATATATTTGAGATGTATTTTACTCATGTTACGGTATGGATATTGATTTATATTCCAGAAGTGCCTTAGTTTTGGAATGCATTACAGGCAATCGTGAAGCTGGTGTACGGCGTGCCGCTGTATATGCAATAAAAGTGACCTCTTTCGTAGTTTCCCAATCTGCTCCCTACCTAGAGCCTTTAAAAAGAAATACAATACAATGGGTTATCATGATGGCTCTCATTTCTGATTTACAATTAGCAAGCTTTTATTATTATTTACTATTATGTATTAAGATTCTATTCACGCGTTGGTTCGGTATGTATTAAGACATTAATCCAATTGATTTTGTATGAGCTCGTTTCAATGCATTTTCTGTTCCTTTTTTAAAAGCGTTGTGGGTGCGCACGTGTTTAGTTTGGAGGAATAATTAAATACATGACGTCGCTCGGACAGGCGCTCACGGTGCCCCATCTTGCTGACGCTATGGGCCCAGTCTTGAAGTAATTGGACCCGATCCTGCACTCATGGAAGTCAATGGCAAAACTCTCACTGTCTTTAATGGGAACAGAGTTGTGCAAAGGGGAGGGGGAGCAAATGCATGTAAGCAACATCTGAGCCAACTCCACATCCTGCATATCAAAAAGGTAACACACAAACCTGGTCTGAAAGGGCTGTGCAACCGGGGCATACCATCACCAGCCCTAGATGTGAGGATGGGGGTAAGGTGCCCATAGATGTTTGAGAAAAAAAAATACGTGTGGAAAGGCGTGTTGAGGTTTAGCTGGTAAGGGAGGCTTCCTTTTCAGTATCTAGTAAAAAAGGAATGTTCCCAGATATTTATGTACCTGGCAAAACCCAAGATCTTTCCTTTTCTTTTCCAGTTACCAAATCTACTGCTTCAGGAACTCCTGGAGTTTGGGGGTCGGGGTGGGGTAGTTCCTTCCCACGCGCTGTTAATAAAGTTAATGAGGGCCACCAGAGCCAGTAACAGCAGTTTCATGCCCCCCTACTAAGATTGGTAGATTAAATAGCATTAATAATGGGGTACCTTCCACATCCAAGACCCCCTTCTGGGAACTTGACAGCTAGGTTCAATTGGCGCTAAAAGTAGCTCTAAACTTGTGAAGTGTAAATCCACTATTTGAGAGACCATCCTGCAGACCTCCATCAGGAGTAGCTGTTTAGGCTTACCCCCGCTCCCATTGACGTCAATAGAAGTTTTGTCATTGGCTTGGGAGCAGGATGGATTTCCATAAGGGAGCTCCCTGGTTAGATGAAATATCAGAGGGGTAACTGTGTTCGTCTGGATCTGTAAAGCAACGAAGAGTCCTGTGGCACCTTATAGACTAACAGACATATTAGAGCATAAGCGTCTGACGAAGTGGGTATTCACCCACGAAAGCTTATGCTCCAATATCTAAGTCTATAAGGTGCCACAAGACTCTTTGTTGCTTTTTAGTTAGGTGAAGGTATTGCTGGGGGGAGGGGGGGGAGGTACGCCTGTCATGCAGAATGTCTTCCATTGGGCCCAGACACGTCTCCATCCCAAACAGCCCAGTTTCCTGCTCCCAGGTGTGTGTGAGCTGAGTAAGGCGTGAGTACGTCCTGCCACGTGCTGTACAGATGCGCTCCCTGAGCTGCTCTCTGTGTCCCCGCAGAATACAGAGGGGTCCTAGTTTGGGGCTGCCATGGGGCCGGAGCGATGCGTGGGGATCTGGAGGCGGCCATAGCAGTAAACCAAGAATTCCCGAGCACCTGGAAAAGCGATAAACGCCAGCTGATCATGCTCTTGATCATGGCCAAGTACAGCGCAAAGGCGCATGGACCCCCTCAGCTCGGGGCTACTGCAGGCTCGCAGCATGGCTGGAGTCACAGGGAGCATGAGAAAGCTTGGACCTGCAGTTGACACGTTGCAGGATCGAGAAATAAATGTTCCGTCTGCAGCCAGGATCACCAGCCCGCCTCTCCGCAGATCGCATAGGAAGGGAGATGGGGGCAAGCGAGGAGCCGGGTTGTATGGGGAGCTGTAATTCGGGGAGGGCAGGTGTGTGGGGGGGAGGAGTGGCGGTGGTGTTGGAGACTCTGGGTTTGGGAGCTCGATATGCACGGGGTGGGAAGCTGGTTCTCGCAGCTCCATTGGGTGTATTTTGGCGGGTGTTTGAGGATCCAGTGTGTGTGGAGCCAGTCAGGGGGTGGATGCTCTGGTTGATTGATTCTTCTTTTGCTTCTAGGTAAGAGACTTGGAGCAAGGAAGCAAACTGCTGGGGACCGAGCTCCAAGCCCTGTGGTGGCCTGAGAGATCTGTATTGAGAGCAGCTGCTGGACCTGTGCAGAGCCGCGGACCTTAGGAAAGGGCAAAGGGCAATAACCCTACTCTACAGCCTAGCCTGCTGTAGCAGAACACACTAGCTTGCCACAGCCACTGGGGAGCACCACAGCAAACCACACCGTCCTTCCCCCATCTGTCTGTCTGTATCCACCTGTTGTCCTTCTTATACTGTGCATAGATTGTGAGCCATTTGGAACAGGGCGTGTCTGTTCGTTGCGTGTTTTGTTCAGCACCTAGAGTAACCCACACACCTCCTGGGTGTAGTGTTCTGTCCCCTCTGCTGGGAGGGGAGGGGAGAGAAACAGGTGTCTGCTCTACAGCCTTAGCTAACAGGCAGTTGGCTTTTAGCTCATGCCCTAGTGGCTCATGCACTAAGCTCCAGAGACCCCCGCAAGGTTCGATCCCGCCCCTGGTGGACTGGGGTCTGTCGGTGTTACACTAACACAATGGGGTCAGTGTTCTTGGTCCATGACTCTAGCTCCTATCCACTACAGTAATGTATATAAGGGTGCTCCACACCCAGGCAGGACAGCAGCAAAGTGCTCCACACAGGACCATACTATACCATGCCTGTGTGTCCCACCCACACAACATGTCACAGTGGTGCCACACCCACAGCAATGCACCACAGAATGCCATCGTGTAAAATGCCCAGGAAAATATACCCGGTCACCACACAACAGTGCTTCTTCACACAGTACTATAGGATGCAACACCATACAAGAACATGCCACAGGACAGTTAATACACCACAGCTACCACACACACAGGACCACACAGAAAGCCACTCCTCCCATATACAAAGGACATTACAGTGCTTTGCGCCATCCTGACTGCACCATCACCACTGGAGAGAAAGTGGGGCCCACCCATCCCTCAGTATGTCACAGGCCATATATTGCACCACTGCTTTTCCCGCGGCTTGGGTATCAAAGGATTCATCAGTCCTTGAAAAGCCTATTAGCAGTGGCTGCCAAGGAAGCTGTGGCCGACCAGCTGCAGTCCATAAAGAAGCCCTATAATGGTGCCTTTGAAGGGAGGAAGAAAGCGGAGAGAGACATTGAAGCTTTTAGCCCTGTAAGACTGAGTTTATAATTAAGAAAAGCAGTTGCAGTTGCATGGAATGCAAACTATACTCTGCATTGATCCTATCGTGCACTGAAACAATACCCCGATTTGGGATCATTCTCATCCGGATATTAGTGCGACCCAAAGCCAGCCGTCCTGGCGACACAAAATGGCAAAGGAGAGAAAGGGGGTGGAGGGAGAGAGAGAAAATTGTTTATGAAGATTATTTCATCTGTTCAGCCATTCTGTCACATACGTTTTATTTCAGAGTGTGCTGTGCAATCAGAAGAAACCATTCTATACCTACAGAGTGGAGTTCGAAAAGCTAGTATTGGTGTTAAATGTGAAATCCGTTGCTAGATCTTTATTTTATATGTATGCTTATTTATGTATTTAGTTAATTGAAGGATGGGGAGGCTGCCACTTCAGCTCGCATCTCCCTGGAGAAACAGCTGGATAATCTGGAGGCTGAAATTGCATTCCTGCAGAGAGTACACAGTGAGGTTAGATTTAGAGTTTTGTACGTCTATTTGTTTTAAACATCACTTTCCAATCTTTCTGTTCTGGAAGCTCTGCAGAAGTATCGTATTATTTACCATGTACTCTCTGTGTGTGTTTCTGTCAGAACAGGAAATCGAAGATTTGATGAAACAGAGCTACAGCGCTTCAGCGTGTGTTGATGTCTCCTGCTCAGTCCCAGACCTGGCTCCTGCTCCGAGGGACATTCAGATGGAGTCTGAAGGAATTGCAGCCAAGAACCTGCAGGTAAAATTATACTTCATCGGATCTGCAAAATGAAATTATCTGTCAGCCTTTGCTGATAAAAAAATCCTTGTTCATGACAAACATGTTTAATATATTTACTATGCCATCTCTAGAAACAAACATCCATAATATAGACAGGTATCTTCGTAAGAGAAATATTTCTCCTACTACACATCCCACAAAGGCATAGAAATGCATGGAGGGAGAGTCTACTTTCAATGGCTGTACATTGCAAGATTAATTTTAACATTACAAGCAAATTTTGCTTATTTACTTACACTTATCTATAGCCCTCCATACAATAGTTGGCAATATTCCCATTACTTTAAATATATTTATGTATTAATAAAATAACTGAAACATATTTTCTTTCAGAGCTGACTATAAACATTCATGTTTGCCATATTCTGTTTAATTTCCCCTCAGGAAATAGACGAGTGGTACAAAACCAGATTTCTTGACTTTAATCAACCTTCCACAAAACATGCCGAGAATGTGAGACGTTTCAGGGAAGAAATAGGGAACTGCAAAAGAAGTGTAAGTGGATTTGAAAACCCCTTCCAGCTTATGTTATGTCACTTCTAATGCAACCCTTTGTTCTGATTTCACAAAGTTAGGTAATGTGACAGTCCTTTGATATATTTTCCAGTAATGGTGGTCTTTTAGGCTATATTTGCAGAGAGGGAGGTGGACTGGAGGAGTGGTGTCTCTATATATGACCCCATGTCAAACCGGTAGAAAGCATACACGAATAATATTTTATATAACTTCGGCTACTTATTAATTCCCACATCTGAAATCAACGTGTAGGTCGGTTCAGATCATCTGAAAAAAAGACTGACGGGGTTAGAGGACAATTAGTTTGCAACAGTACATGTCTTGTTTGGAAGAAGGTGACACTTCTAAAGACAGACAGCTCCTTGGGGTGGAGTCTAGGTGCCATTCGGGGTAGATTTATTAAGCTGCGAAAAACACATTGAAGTAGCAGTTGCTAGTGAAGTTCACACTTGAATTTCCAGAATAAGGACAAATACTAAGGTAAGTGTCAGAGAATGGGGTGTTATTAAAAGTCATTGACTTACAGATCGCTAGATCCCTTTGACAGGTAGGGTCAGGGTACAAAGTCCAAACCTCCTCCCTAACCCACATTTAAAATCAATCAAGCTGCAAACTTCCAACACAATAATTTATTATTTCAAAGGATTTTCATTTCTGGGCCCCAGAGACTCTTTCACTTTATTTATCCCTACCTTCTCCCAGTAAAACTTTTGCAACAGACAGAAATGCAATACCGAATTTCAAGTCAATGCGTTTTCTTTTGATTTCCACATATTTTGCCCATCTAGGAACATATTCAATTTCCCCGTGGCTTAGGTACATTTATATTAAGTATATGTTTGATACAAAGAGGGTGTGCCCAGTTCTAGCATAGAATATATGGGATGCAGACATGCAGGTTTCAGTGCAGCACAAACTGTTCATATTGAGCAGGTGTTTACATTGGTCTCAACCTCTTCCTTGCAGGTGAGATTCATTTTGCAGAGGATTTTTATTTCAATATAATGCAGCTTTATTAAATTTGAAATCTGTGGTCGCAATGGAAACTTTTCTCATTTCTGTCCAAAACCATTTCAGTTCTTGGGATACTTGTGGAGATAAAAGACAAGATTCCAAGGCTCAAAGCCTGGCCCCGTTAAGTCCATGGGAATTTTGCCTGTGACTTCAGTGAGGCCAGGATTGAGGCAGGAGTGAACAGATCGGTGATTTCGCATTGCACTCTTCTGGTGCTACAGATTAAGGCCCTTAAAACGGAAATGCAGCATTAGGGATTCAGATCAAGGAAATCCAAGAGAAATACACCGACGTGGCTGAAGAATTACAGGCAAACTACAATTCGTAGGTTTTAATTTAATTTAATTGTTTCCCTCTTTGCAAATATTGAATTAAGCCAATAGGTAAATTAGTCCAATCTAAAGTTATCTTGAATTTTAATTATTAGGAGCCACCTTTTGGAATAGGCAGTCACTAGACTTAAATATACGTCCTCTGACTGCCTTGTAGATCTTTGAAAAGCAGGAAACTTGGCACACCTTTCTCTGTCCTGACTTATCTTTGCTAGTCCTTTCTGCAGTTAACAAGAATTCTTTACACAGTAACCTTTGCAGAGCTCATTCCGGCATATTAACACCCTAGACCGGCTTTTGATTAATTGCTCTCTTTGGATACGATCAGACGAAAGACGTGTGTTGATCTTTTCAGAAGAAAACACAAACACTGCAAGAGGAACTGAAAGCAATGAAGGAGAAAATCGCCCTCCATCTGTGTGACTAGCAAAATCCCCTGCACGTGAAAAAATGGCTTTGGACGTTGAGATCGCCACATATAAGTTATGATGCTGATGAAGAAGCGGATTTATGCCAGATTCACACGCGATCCTTGTTCGCTCTTTTGTGCTTTCTTTAGCTTTCGGGGTCTCCTTCGTTCCACAGTCACTCTCAATGCTACGGTGCTTTTTGTTTTTTTAAGGAAGCTGATTGAAAGTGAGGATAGAAGAGCTGGTGACCTCTTTGAATGGGATACATCTCATATGCAGGATGACAGGCCATGGGCAGGGGAGTACCATTGAAAGCATTGCTGAAGGTCAGGCTGTAGATACCACCCCCAGCAAACCTGTGCTTATCAGGGAAAGGAGTCATTTGCACCGGAATAGGGACCTATAGGAAAAACATATGACAAAAGTGCAAGCGAATAAAAAAAAAACGCTTAAAATTTACAGGGATGGAGGAAATTGTGTGTAATTATTGGGACTCAAACTACGTCAGTATAATATTTTCTCTCACAAGCCTAAAAGGACTGACCGAGGTACTGATGTAACCATCCCGCGAGAATAATCTATTGAGGCTTGCACTGTATGTATTTAAAAGTATTTCTGACCCTGTATCTTCAGTTAACTTCGCACCACTACTAAGTCTAGGAGGTCGTGTCTGTGATTTGCACAGGGGTTATTAGTGCTTCATTAGTACCTTTGAATGTTCATTATTTTTGCTCCACCGTTTTTCATTCATTACCAGTATTTTCCCCTTAAAACAGTTGAGACAGACAAATCCTAAATCCAGGAAGGCACCCGAAAGAGGATGTTAAGGATTACTGGTGCTACTGCTGCTGAGAGCTAAGAAGAATACATCACGATGATAATTTGCTTGGGATCAAAGAAATGAGAGTCAAATGCCACGCGCTTCAATCTTTCTAACTTTAGCGCCTTTAGTCAAACCGCATTTCCAAACTATGCATGGTTTTTAAACCTGATTTGTCGCTTTTATTAAATTAAATAAAATTATGAGCATGTGCTTTTTGCCTGAGTTGGTCCCCTTTTCTTCTGCTCTGTTTAATGATTATCTAAAGCAAGGCATTATGCATTATTTCACAAAAGGTATTTGTTAGTCTTTAAAGGACCTGACAGTTGTTATAACATTTTGCATCTCTGAAACATTTACTAGTAACCTTTTTTTTCCCAAGAAGTGTCATGTGTTAAAGTCTAACCTTCTGAGAAGTTTCCATCCCGAAAAATCTCTAACGTTTCTGAAGATAAATGAATAGAAAACACAGGAACATGTTAATTAATTAGATCTTACATAGATCACGCTTGAAGAAAATTTTTTACAAAAGAAGACCTGACTTTGCCGGAATAATTTTCATTCCCATCTATTAAAAATTATTCGGCTCTAAACTAGAAGCTCGCATTAGCTTTCTGAGCAGGGTCCTATTATTTTTGTATTATATGTTTTCTGATCTATATCGCTACACAGACACACTCACACGTATTACTTAAGAGAGAGAGAATGATTTCCACTCAGCTTTTTGCGATTTCATGGAAAGGATTGTTAAGAAACTCTCATCTTAACATCACACCAAACTTCAAACGTGTCTCTCAAACACAAAGCAGCGCCTAAATCAAAAGCTTCTTTTCAGCTCCATTTCTGAAAGGTTCACTCAGGGTGAATTACAATTTATTCCAGAGAAAATACACTGATCTAGTTAAAAAAAATGCTTCCACACTTGCAGAAAGCCAGGAAGGATTATAAGGAGGATTACGTCACCAGCACCGTAGGTACAGTATAATTATAATAATACACTTTCCACACAGACATACTTATTTGCGCCAAATCCCGGCTATTCGACAACCATTTCGAAGTTACATCTCAAGACTAATCAGAGTATTGTATCCCTTTCTTACAAAGGTGACGTGCTATGTTCTGCGCAACACAAACTTGAATGTTGCACAGCAGTAAAGCCTACGTTTTGGCAGGCTATTTGTTTAGTGTTAACAGATCCAGTGATGAATATGTAATTTTATTTCTTTCTGAACATCGGACCTATGCATGTTCCCTTCTAATGATGGAAATAACTGCTGCTTTCCCCCGTCATCAGAACTAGGAACATGTTATTGAATGACAGGGTGATTTTTTATTCAACACCGGTAGTTATCCTCAGAAGTTTTATAATGCGCCTGATTCTGGATTCCTCAAATGTCCAGACAACTTCCTTCCTCTTCCGCCTTTTGGATACTGAGGTCCATGAGGAGCTCAAAGATGTATCGTTTTGTCTTAACTCGGAAGTTTTGAGTACTGACGTTCAAAGGAAGCACGTGAGATAAAGAGGGACCCTGTGCTGGTCCATTGTAGTGAATTCTTGGTTTGAAGAGCATGCAGAGTTACCCAAAAATTCCACAGGTCCACTGAAGGATAGCTCCATCGATGGCTATTAGACAACAAGGTCCGGAGGCAACCCCGCGCTCCAGGTGTCCCTAAACCAGCAACTGCCAGAAGATGGGCCTGGAAGACAGGGGATGGACGACTCAGACTGTTCTGTTCAATCCGTCAAACATCTGGCACTGGCCATTGCCAGAGACTGGATACTGGGCTAGATAGACCATTGGTCTGACCGAGTATGGGTCTTATGTTCTAATGGTTCTTATTCACATTAACAGTACAACCGCTTACAGTGTTTATACGGTAAACCCTCATAAGTTGCCAAGGCAGCCTGGACAGTCTTAATCAAAGCAATCGGAATAGTTTGCATTAAGAGCAGCATGCCACAAAGGAGTTTTGCTTGCTTCAGTTGTGTGTTGGGGCTATTCATAAGTGAGTGTCTGTAATTTTGATACTTATGTGAAATGAGGGCCATGTAGACCAAAACTTGATATGACCACTGGCACAATAGTCCATAATGACAGCTTCAGGTGTTTTGTGATGAAAATGCAGATATTCTTCTGCTGGGAAGTCATTTCATGAGACAGATTTTTGTTATAATTTCCAGAACATAATAAATATTTGGCCTTCTATACAAGGCCAAAAAACAAAAACAAACAAAAAAACCCACCAGTGGAAAATCCAGACACAGACACCTCCACCCGAGGTGCAAAGTTAAGACCCTGATTATCCTTTTAGAATAAGGGCATTAAAGACCCATATGGCGTCATCTGTACATGTTTTTATGAACCAAGAGCATCAATGCAAGCAACACGACATGGCCCGCAAACGGCAGGTCTATTCTTTAAAAGTGTTCGCTGAATATTAACAGCTTTCTGAAGAAGTGTGTGTCTGTGTCTGTGTGTGTTAAATATGTGTCAATTTCCTTTGAAAGCGCGGTCTGAGCATTCAGTAATACTGTGTATATTCCATTTTGAAGGCAATAATATGTTTTAGTGGACCCAATCCTGCAAATCTGCATTCATGTGAATAGCTTCTACACATATGAGCAGTCTACCGAAACCAAGGGTCCTGCTGCAGTGAGTAAAGGCTATTGGCAATCTTCGATTGTGTCAAGCTAGGTGCTTTACACATCCAACTTGATTTTCCCTTCCATTCTACTGGCAAGACTTGGGGGGAAACGCAGCTTTTAATTATAATGCTAGTATTTCCTCATGGGAATAAGCAACAATGGACAGGAAGACAGCCTTGACTCTAAAACTGATGATTATCAAGCGTCATCTTAACACAAGAGTTGGCAGGCATCAAGTCGTTTTGAATGCAGGTTATTTCAAGCCTGGCTGGCAAAGATTTTAAGGCGAGAGATTAGTTTAAATTAAGATTCCGTGGCAGAAGCATCCAAATTGCAAAAGGATCTTTCTTTCTAGTTAGGCTATTCCCGGAGAGAGAGAGAGAGTGTGTGTGTGTGAGAGAGACAGAGACAGAGACAGAGAGACCAAAACTTTTGAGTTAAAGACTCTCCTCTATTCCATACACATTTTAATACCGCGATTCAGAGATGACATTGGATGGGAAGAGGACAGCGCTTCAGCAGCAATTTTAAAGTATTTGTATTTAGGGATTTTTAAAAAGTAGCACAACAATGAATAAGAGGCAGCAACATTTATATTAAAACTAAATAAATTACAAGGAAAATGACTCCTGACAGATGACACCTAAGAACTGCTTTAGCTTCCTTACCACAAAACCGTCATCATCAATAGATTTTTTTAGTTTGAAAAATATGACAAGACTGAAGGAAAAAGGCATTATACTTCCTCCTGATGTACTTTAAAACGAGATCTGAAAACAGACTTAGCCATAGAACCTATACATTAGAGGTAACGTGGTTGTTCTATATATCCATTTAGTTTCCTGTTTCAGATATTTCTACTTATAAAAAGAAGTCTAGTCACGTTAAGCAGGAACCAGAGGAGAAACCTTCAGTTTGTCAAATTCATTAATTAGAGAGCTGCATATACTAGAAAAATACTCGGCTTCTTCCCTGACTCCCGACTATTTCACCATGAGGAAATGTTTACCAGAGTGTAATGAACAGTTTCTGATAGCTGGGTTTTTGCAAAACTTCCATTTGTCCTTGCTGATAGTCATGTCTTGCAAAGCAGAAAATGATGAAACCCTTTACAGCATTATACGTTCTCATTAAAAATCCAGCTCTCACAGCCATTTCTTCGTCTTACTGGCAAAACCTATCACTTTCCCCATTTAGGTCATTACCAGCCAGCCAGCCCGCCCTGTCTTGCTCTCTGGTGCCGCTACAGAAAGAAATCTTCCTTCCAGCAGCTACCATTCTCTCTCTCTCTCTCTCTCTCTCTCTCTCCTCCCCCTCCCCCCCCCCGATACCGATGGTTTCCCTGGCTCTTCTCAGATCAAGTGCTGAATTCAATAGGAGTCTAAGGGGTGAAATCATATTCAATCTGTCTGTCCCCAGCACAGCATTTAAATGCACATTTATTTATAGTAAGGAAATCAATGGAATAGGACCCAGGAAATTTGAGTTACATGCTCCAGGCTCTGCCACTGGCCACTTGGGCAAGTCATGTCCTTCCTCGTGCCTCAGTTTCCCCATTTGTAAAATTGGGGTTATTCTACTTGCTTCGTAAGGTGCTTTGAAAGCACTATATAAGCTAGGTGGATTATTATTGTTATTAACATTATTATTAAATATCCAGTAATAATATTTTGTATTATGATGCTGTTCAGGAAGAAGGTTTATCAGAAAATTAAGTGTTTCATATTATAGCTACAATTAGTCAGAAAATAGAACATTTATTCTACAAGATATGACAACCCCTGATAAACTCTTAAGGAAAAATGTACACGGTGTATAAAGAATCAAGCGAAACATTGCAGAGGGATTATGTGAGTGGGGAAGTTTGACAGAATGCACTCTCTTTGGTTATATATTTTAGCTTTGTGTGTCCTTCTACAATTTTATTATCCTTGGGTCAGATTCAACAACAGATTTGAAAATATCAAGCTCGCCACTATTTTCAGAGCAGTAGTCTAAACAGAGAGAATCAGTGAAAATATTCAAATCAGAAGAATCCCAGCATGCCGTCTTTATGTAGGAAAAATCATATTGATATGAATGATCGTTTTGTCTGCCTCAAAGCTGCAGGATCAGACCATTTAGGTGATACAACATGTTAAAGTGCCACAACAATACTCTAAAGGAGTTAACACAGAGACTCTATACAATGTATTTCAAGGGATTAGGGAGACATTATAAAACAAATGTATCAACGGACACAAAAAGTTTCACAAATATTTCCTGGCACCTTTGTGAAACATCTAAGTTAATCTAATCACCAGTTTGCCTTTTAAGTTATGTTTTTGAATAATACACGTAAAAGCTTCAGTTACGCGTGCGCTAGCTATGTCAAAAATAAGCAGCTCCTTTCACTCTGCGTTTCAACTGGCCTCACACTGGGGTTGCTGCAAACTCTATGAAAGCCAGTGGAAAGTCTCCCATTAGCTCCAATGAGCTTTGTATCAGACCCACTGCCTGCATTTGCTATTCTTTGCCAGTCATAAACAAATCTGTAAAATCTAACAGAAAGACCATTTTACAAAGATCAAAGGCCTTTACTCATCACTCCACACTTAGATATACCCCCGATTAAGTCAATAGGAATTTTTGTTGAGTGGGGAATGCTAAATAGAGCCATTAATATCTATTTTTCAGAATAACCTTACTAATGAGGATGTAATTTCTGAAGGGAAAAGAACCCTTTCTTGTGCTGTGTACCCACTCGTGCTGTGTACTTCCCTGGAATGCATCCGTAGCAATGCATCCAGCCTGCAATTTTATACCAGTGATCAGTTATATAGTGGAACAGTGTTTCTATGAATAGGTTCTCATATCTGATTACAAACCTTATTTGTGTCATGACTGCATAAAGCTATAGCAGGACAGTACTAAATAGATAAAATTAAAATAACCAATCTGTAACACGAGTGCGGATCCTTGGTTAATCCTAAAATGTTGTATCTGTGCTGTTTATTTCTTCTCTCTAGATACCGGGCTTGACATTTATTAGTACCAAATCTCCCCTATTTATCTGCACATTCCATTGTTCCAACCTCTCTAGGTCACTTTGCGGTTTGGCTCGGTCATTTTGTGTCATTGCTCTTTCTCCTATTGTGGGGTCATTCATAGATTTGATCATAGATTAATCTAAAGATCACGAAAGGACGAGGTTGCCTAGGGACAGAGTGTAGAAGGAGAAGAGGCGAGAACAGAGGAGAAATCCCTTGGAGGCAGCAATAATGTGGTGGAGGGAGGTGCAGTCAGAGAGGTTAGAGGAGAACCAGGAAAGGTAGGGAGCAGCTTCCGGGACAGGGTAATATTAAAGGTAGTGGATAAATCAAGGATAAGGGTGGAGAAGAAGCCTTGAGGTATGGCCTAGAAAAGGTCACTGTACCTGATGAGGAAAATGTCATGGGCGTGGAAGGAGCAAAAACCAAATGTTAGGAGCAAAGCAAGAGCTTGGGGAGAGGTATTCAAGGCAGTGTGAGTAGCAAGTCTGTTCCAAATTAGAGGCACAGGAGAGGAGTAGGTGTTAGAAAGAAGGATGGCGGCAGATGGGGTCAAGAGACGGCCTTTTGAGAACAGAGGAGAGGGCATGCAGAGAAAATACCAGATTGAGAGGAATGAGGTACGGTGGTGCAAGGAAGGTCAGGAATCAGGAGGGCGAAGGACAAGTAAAAGATACTTGGAGCAAATAGCATCAATCTTCTCTTTAAAAGCCTCATCAAGAAGCAGGGCAGAAAGGAGGGATTATAAAATGGAAGGCAGCTGTAGAAAGACGGAGAAGAGGCCACGAGAGAATTAAGGAAGGACGGAGAAGTAAAGGAGTTTGGCAAGGGAGTAACCGTGCAGAATGGAGAACACCCAGGTTCTAGCCCTGGCAGTTTATGAGACATCTTGACATCAGACATGCTGGCTGAGAGAAAATGTTAGAAAATGTAAACAGTTTAAAAAAGCCTCAGTACCAATTTCTCTCTCATCCAGGAAGACCAAAAAGCAAATCCAAACGAACAAACCAAAAAATTCAGTCAGATAAATATAGTCCTTGCTATTAGCCACAATCAATGTTAGTCCCAGGATATTTAAAGTTGCGTGTAGAACAGCACAGATTCTGTTTGTTTGATTGACTGGAAGACTGCCAGGTTTCTGTATATTGCTACACTCCGCTGCTGAAAATTACTCAGCTGTGTGTAGAAGTGTCATTTGTTTTACATGAGGCAAATATAATGATAGTTTTCACCAGGGCTCTCAGGTGAGAACATGTTCTTTACTAGCTAGTGGGGTCCTGGGATTTCAGCAGAATGTCGAATAGTCTTCTGGGGAGGCTTACAGAGATAGTGGCCGCGCACAGAGTTTGAGCTAAAGCTTATTGTAATCAAATGAAGGATTACCATTGACTCCAATGGGCTCGATTTAAAGCTGATAGGGTATTGTTGATAACTATTTGCCTTGTTCTATATCATTCATTCAATGACCAAACCAAAGCATTTTTGATGTAATTATGTCATAGACTTCTTTTTGGTTGAATTCCAAGGAATCGCATGTCTAAACATATTACACCTGAAGAAATGCAAGGTATACGGTTCTGACTTTAAACGTTCATTGCAGGCATTCAAAGGGGGAATCTGTCATTTATTTCCACGTTCCAGCTAAACCTTTTCCATCCTGCTATATCTGGTCACACTTTCTACTACAGACAATTAAATTAAAATAAATCATATGGGATCAACAACACATAGTTCAAAGCAGAAAATACATTGGGGGCATACTTTGCCCTTGATTGACTTGCTTAACTCCAATGATGTGTACAGGAGTTGTGCACAATATGGCCCAACATGTTTGCCTGGAACAATGCTAGCCATTCCTGAGTTCAAGGAGTGCCAAATTTTCCAGGGAATATTATAATTATATTTCAAGGGACAAATTCATCCTATGGTGTTGCACTAGGTATGAATTTGGCTCGTTAAATCCTGGGTTTTGCATTTCAATCTAATTTACCCTGAAAATACCAAAATATGTGAATGGCCAGACAGCTTTCTATCGTTCATAAGTCAGAGGAGACTCGAGCTCACATACTGTGTAATCAAAGTTTAACTGTAATTTACATACCCCAAATTTGAGTCTGCGCGGGAAAGGGAGCAGGATACAAAGGAAATTGTGTGGGGTATGGTAATTCTGTCAATTTTTATTCCAAAACGGCTCCTCCCCACAAACTCGGTTGTATCCGATCTGGTGGAGGACCTCAGAATATTTCCCCATCGTTTATTTATTATTTATAGTGTGCATTTGTGTTCTGTTGGTTTCAGGTTTTTAGACAGGTCCCAGAAATGTTGGCCAATAACGCTGACAAACCCTACCTTGTGTAAACAGTGTCATGGGATCTTTAATGTCCAATACACAGAAAAGCCAGGGACTGCGTTTTAAGGTCTCGTCTCAAACAGTAAACTTCACGGTAGTTAGTCCATTCTCCGCTGAAAGGAAGGGCATAGAGGACTTTGTCTAAATTTGACCTTGTGATTCCAGGACTCCGGGTGTTTCCCAACATTAGGCTGCATGGATAGCTAGGTATGACCTTTAGGGGCAGTAGATGGTGCTTAACCAAATGACAAAAAGAGATATGTGGTGTAGATCTTGATTCCACGTTGTTTTCTGCGTAAATGAACACAAGTATCAACTGACTGCAGAAAATACAGGGGGTGTTGGAAAGCACGACTGGACATTCTGTCTTTTCAGACGATTAACTAGTTGCAGCTGTTTAGATGCTATTTCCCATTAATGTTCGCTAGGGATAGAAAACTGAGCCATTTATTCGGCGTAGAGTTCATAATATGCAATAAAAACAACCCGGATACATTGTCAGAAGAGTGCATGTCGTATGGCTCATTTAGAAACAGGTCATTGTTAGGTTTACAGTGCTCTTCAAGATGTCCAACAAGTGCGAACCATCATCGCACAAAAGATCATACTAATGAGTCGTGGCATAAATATATGCATATTTATCATGCTCAATATATATGCTTTTGGATCAATAAACATTCCATATAACTTGTAGCTGAGCTGTCAGGAAAATTAAAAGGAAATCACACCGAAGACAGATTATTACAATTATAGACAAACGTCGAGCTGTCAAAAGATTCCAAAAATCACTAAATCCCAGTTAAATCACTGTGGGGGAAAAGGGAAAAAAACACTTTCCCCCTTTGGGACGACTGGCTTTGGAGTTTTAAATGAATGCGCCTTCATGATATTTCTTCACCATGAGAACGCTTCTTCGGCCTAATGATACAGCCTCAGGAACTCCTGTAAAACTCACACTCAAGTCAATGAGAGTTCTGTCTGAGTGAAGACTGAAGAAAAGACTGTACGGATTGGCCGTAGGTTTGTATCTTATTCTCAATTAGGACTCATAAAAATGCAAACCTTTTAGCTGGAGAATTCTTTGCACTTATAAAATAACCTATTAACAGCCTATTTGGTGACATAGCTAGCTAGCTAGATGCCATGTGATTTTTATTTGTAATATTTATCTATGATAGTTAGCATATGGTTTCGATGCTGTGGGATTTCGAGAACCTAACTACGGATATATGGGTGTGATTGATTTGACTGAACAATTATTAAGTACTCTTAGCATATGACCGTAAATCGCTGTATAAATTACTCTACACAATCTAGTTTGGTTATGGTACAAAAAAATAATAAGAGGCCTGATGGCTACTCCTTCACCTCCCTGCTTAAGCCGTGAGATCCACCCGCGTGTGTATTTTCCTCTGAGCAGACCCATCTCTGCAACCGCGCAGGGTCTGGGAGGAACAGCGTGTCGGTTACTCCGCGAGTGGGAGAGAGTGATGCAGAGATTTAGGAATAAGGAATAGGCCTGAATTTTTAGGGCTAAATTGTAGGGCTCCGCTCCCCTCACTCCCATGGAGTTTTGCCCGTTTACAGTGGCATAGAACTTGGCCCTTTTTGTTTGCAGCATTCAGAAAACTTATTTCTTTCTTGGTCTGTTTTTTTTTCTGTATTTTTTTTTCTGTATTCTGTACACACCTTATAACAGAATAGGGTGTGTTGGTTTTTAAGGGCTCCATACTATTCTGGAACAAACGGCACAATATACACTGTTCACGATTCTCGTAAGGCCAAGAACTGCAGGTGCACCAAGAGCCAAGTCCTGAGCGAGCGAGCAAATAAATGCTCCTGAACTAACACAGCGTAGGATCCGAGGCGTCTCCCACCGAATAGCAAATTTCCCAGTTATTTCAATGAGAGCAGAACCGGGTCCTATGAGAACATAACATAAGAATGGCCATACTGGGTCAGACCAAAGGTCCATCTAGCCCAGTATCCCGTCTGCCAATAGTGGCCAATGCCAGGTGCTCCAGAGGGAATGAATGGAACAGGTTAATCATGAAGTGATCCATCCCCTGTCGCCTATTCCCAGCTTCTGGCAAACAGAGGCTAGGGACACCATCCCTGCCCATCCTGATTAATAGCCATCGATGGACCTATCCTCCATGAATTTATCTAGTTCTTTTTTGAACCCTGCTATAGTCTTGGCCTTCTCAACATCCTTTGGCAGAGTTCCACAGGCTGACTGTGCCTTGTGTGAAGAAATACTTCCTTTTGTTTGTTTCAAACCTGCTGCCTATTAATTTCATTTGGAGACGCCTAATTCTTGTGTTATGAGAAGGAGTAAATCGCTATAACTCTTCCCCCACGCCACGTGAAACGAAGTGAAAGGGGTGGTGGGGCTGGGAACCCACAAGGGAGAAAATTAGACCATTCACAATCACTTTTGCATACGTTGCCTGTGCCGCTGAAGTGAGATATACAGTATCGATTCCGAGCTTCTGAAATAGCAAGATTCCATTTTCCAAACATTCTGTTCGAAATCCCTCCCTCGAGTCAGCCTGCAACCACATTATGGGTTCGTGGCTGCCCCTGACGTGAAATGATTCCGCTCTCTCAAACTCATTACCCTTGTTTTGTGAGTCAATAAAAGTCATCTAAAATAGTTGTCTCTTTTTCTGTTCTGGCATGGGGTAGGCAGAGAGCTATTTCTGTGCTGTGAATCAACTCGCAGTTATATATTGTACAGTGTATGTATGCCACATTATATATATGCCACATACACAACTCACATCTATTTTCTTAGATCGATTCAAAATAAAGGTAACATATGGGCAACGGGTGGTTGAAAAAATCCTGTTGACTATGACATATAGAGTTTGCTGGTCTGAAACGTAGGAATCCTGTGGAAGATAAAAAAGGGAGAATCTTCTATTTTTTTCTATGGTAATATTTTCTTCTAGTGGATGCGAAACTCATACATAAATCGTCTGAGCCCTCAATGAAGCTACACTCATTTACATCAGCAGTAGAATGTCTGATCCTGCTCATCCTCTGGTCAAAGGCATAACTCCCATTGATTTCAGTGGGAGCAAATGAAAACCGTCACGGCTGACCAGCGGGTTCATTTAGTTTGAGAACTTTAAATCAGCAATAAAATGTGTACTGCAAGTATATTTCCTGATTTGAAGACGATCAGGATCGAGAAAGACCCCTGTCCATCCAGAACTGATCCTCTTCACGCCGCCCCTAGGCGGGCAAAACTTCTATCTACTTAAATGGGAATCTTGACTGATGAAGGAATTCAGGATCGGGCCTGTTGTGTCCCTGCTTCTTGCTGCCCGAGTATATTGATCAGGATTTAGCACACAAAGGGTGAATCAGAGCTGTGGGGATGTCCTCTTCGAGCTAAACCACCGGTCGACGGTGGGATTCAAGTCAATTGATAACCGAAAGCTTTCCTGTCTAACAGAGGGATTGTGTCAGTGTCGAGTCGACCCTGCGATTTGGTATTTTTCACCCTATTGATTTTAAATCTTCTTCACCCTGTGAGTCTCAGATGCCCTTTTTCTTAAAAGTGATGGGCTCTTCAGTTATGGAAACAGTTTAAGTAATCGGAAAATCAATAGCTGCAGCCCCTACGCTCTCTCTCCTGATAATAATCAGACCTCAGAATAGGATGGGAAAAGAGAGGCGGGGCAATGAGGGGTGAGGTAGGAAAGGGGGGTACTGAGAGCATCTTCCGTTCTCAACATGAACTAGCCACCCATTAGAAGAGTTGGACTGGATTTCATTATAAAATGCCGGGGAAATACGTACACAAATATAACACGGCCTTTCTCATGTCTTCCTCTCTTTGATCAACCCGGGCCATCCCCTTTGGTCGGTACTGGGGTCTGTTGACACGAGAAAGCTTGGGTGTTGCTGCAAGTGCGTGGCGGAAGGTCACCGTCAGTGAAGGAAGAAGAAAATAGTCTGACATCTGTGTTTATAGGCGAAAGTAACAAATCGACAGCGTCTCATAGCGGGAGAGCTCGCTCTCTATTCTGCCCTCCCTTTTCAATTGTCAGGCCAACTGGAGAGTAACTTATACCACTTCCAGGAGGCCGACAGTCGGATCTCAAAACTCGCTTGTCAATTGTTTCATATGGCTTTATCAGCCAATACGAGCCTTATGTCTCATAGGGCCTGATCCAAAGCCCTCTGAAATCAATGGAAGTCTCCCATCTTATTGACTTTTATAGGCATCGAATCAGGCCCATGATGCTTGCTGTATATATTTCTAAGGTATTTCTAATTATACTTTTAAAATAACTCCTCTTTGTAGTCCTTTCTGTGTTAATTTTAACTCTTTACTGTATAAATGCATCTCATGAAGATCCCCCTCTGTATCTTTCTCGTTGATTTCCTGCTACTAGAAAAAGCATTAGCTACGCGGGTTTTTGGAAGATGTTTATATTATTGGTAGGGTTGAACAAACGAGCGTCATTGGACGTTGGGTGAGAGAGATCAGTGTTTCGTTTCTGTTTTTGTTTTCCCTGAACACGAAATAATCCCTATGTCTTTCCGAGCAGGATTCCCATTAAACTGCTCCCCTCGCCACCCCATCAGAGTCCAATTATGTCATTGCAGCTTTCTTTCTAATCATCTTTTCTCAGGAGCTGTCATGAACATTTGCTGTGCTGGCAGTCCCACCGAGAGACATTAGCCCGGTCATTTTCTGTCTCTCTTTTATTTCCGTAGTTTCTCTCCGAAATCTTTATAAATCTCCTTTCTAGGAGGAGTGTCCAAGCGGGTGGAAGTCTGAATACAATGAAACCTGAGAATTTCTGTCACTCTCTGCATATGGTCCTAAGTGCTTTAATCCCAATTAGGGGCGGCTGACACACGGTCCTATTCATCCCAATCAGCTCTTGAATACATTTGCCTAGAAATGAACTTCACAAATAGAGTCTCTCCTAAATGTGCCCAACAGCAAGGAAAATCGAATTGAGACAGGGGCTCATTCTAAGGCGATGGAGGGAGAAAAGGTATGAATTTATAAGGTACACCGAAACATTGCAATTCAGCAACAAGTTTACTGACTTTTATTTGTACCATGTCAACCGAAAGAACCAAGAGATAAGTTGGGGGTTCGGGGGGAGAATCCGGTTAAAAGGCAACTTTAGACGGACTTTGAATACCTTATGTGGCAAGCATCGCTTCCAGCTAAAACTGGGTTTAAAAAACAACCACCCTACTCTGGAATTTTTAACTAGCACCAAACGTATTTTAACCCGATCTCGAATGAAGCTTGCTTGCCCCTAAGAATAAGAATCCCAAATTGAGATCATGTCATCTGCTGGGGTTCCCATGGAACCTTAGTGACTACTCAAAAGCTGCTTTAATATCCCACCCGCATCTTGTCTGCACAGCTCTGCTTGTTAGGAGCCTTTAGCGCTCACCCCTGTCCGCTCACTCTGCCAATCCGCCTCACATAGGTAATAATTAATATTAACAGCTCATTCTGATTACGATTATTGTTATTATAGAAGTAAAACAAGACAGAAAAATACACTTAAAACTGTGCTTGGATACTCCAGCGCCAAGGAAGTTTTAAATTAAAAGCAACGATTTATGAAAGAACTCTGGGTCTGTTTAAAATGCGCATTTTGCCTTATGACGTGGAAAACAGCTCGCATGTAATACAGAGTGTTGTGATCTATGCACTGCATACTGTGTGTATGTGTGTGTGTGTGGGGGGGGGGTGCGTGCGTGTGTGTATATGTGTGTAGTGTGGCCGAAGACTGTGGCACCGTATCAAAGCATGTGCAATCTGAAATGTTACAGCTGATCATTTCCAATCTGCAAAGTTCATCGTTCGCAGAGCCGTTGTTTTCCTTTCTGGAATGGATAAAACACTAAAAAGGGCCAATGGAGGGAATTGGCTGCTTAATTTTACTGCGAGAATATTGACTACTGAATGAAGGGGCAGTATTTTGTTAAAGCATCCACTGTGTTTCTCCGCAACATAATGAAGCTGGCCCTGTATACAGGCATTCATGCTGGTTTGAATGTAATGTTGAACCTTCTCTGTGCTGGAGCAGTTTGATGATTTGAATGGAGCTCCCTGGTGGGACATTGCTCTCTGCAACTGTGCCTCTTTGGATGACTGTTGTTCCTTAACATTCATGCTTCATTATGGGGCAACCTGTTAAATCAAAAAGAACACTGTGCCAAAGTGTTCCGTAGGGGCATTGGCAGTTCAGCGGTGGGCATAAATAAGGGCTGACTGCTAAAATATCTTTCATGAAATCTCTGGGGCAAAAGTTATTTCACTTTAATGGTGTTTCGAGCAGCCCAGCTTAAGTATATAAAAAACGAGAGTGGAACGTTTTGATTGAGTCTAAACATTGTCTTTGAATAATGCTGAAACCATGTAATTAATGTGTCTTTTTAATAAGGGACAATACGGTCGTTCAAGCTATTTAATTTCATTTAATTTTCCATCCCATTTGCTCCAAAGGCTGCTTTTACTTTTAACACCCGGCCTTTCATGCTGCATCTTGCTCCAGTGGGCACATTAGATCGGTTTCACCCTTCCTTTTTAGGGAAGGAAAAATAAAAGAAAATGTGGTTCCTTTCCTCTTTTGTGGACAATTTATTTCACTTGGGGAACTTCAACTTTGAGCCACAGGACAGAATAAAAATTGGAGAACTGGTGTGAATGCTTCCAGAGCGGGGCTTTTCTTTTCTGAGTGGATGGGAACCAGTCACAATTGGCTATATTAATAAATAACTTTCCTCACAGTCGGCCTTTACATGGTCCTATTGATAAAATTGTTCGCGTGTCGTTCACGCTTTGTGACTCATTAAGGAGGGGATGGAGCAGCTCCCCAAATGGAGCGGTAGGGTACCTTGGTTTCCTTAAAAGCCCTCTCTCTATCTCTGCAGCGCTTGCAATTTAAACTGGGTGTCATCCTAAAGTCGCCAGGCCAGAGGTTATAGGGACATGTTCATGGCTTAAATTTATTGCCCTCAACTTCTTGTTTATCCTTTCCCCCCCATTCATGCTGCTGATCAAAGGGGTCATCTCAGTTTTTTTCCACCCCCGCTGCAGTCCACACCAAACCCTATTCTCAGAATGTTCCCTACAATTACACCATGGAGAGGAATGATCGATAATCATTAATGTTTCCAGAGACGTAGTTTACATTTGTTTCTGCTTGCCTAGTGTGCGCGCAAATGTATCATTATTGAAAATGTATCCATGACCTACATTGATTTAGTGCAGGGGAACAATTTGTGACTAGAGAAGGCATTTTGCCACAGCCATTTCCCCCGTCTTTCACTTAGGCCGGGTTTCTTCATTAGTTATTTAAATAGGGGCAGATTCTGGTTTCATTCAAATCAGCAGCAAAAGTCCCGTGCTGCCACAATCTAACCCATGGTTTGTATCTCTGTGGACATAGCCATATAACAAAATAGAACAGGCAAAAAAGGATGTAACGCCATGTCCTAGAGGCATGATACTGGACTTCAGCCATTTAACCACTGTAGTGTTTAAACCGAAGAAATATTTGAAGTTTATGAATTTACGTGAATATACAAATACATTTCAACGTGTAATATGTGGCAGCTTCCTAACATTAAATTAAACACCAATTTGTTGTTGCACTGAACAGAAGATGGGTTTGATGAAATTAACTATCTGCATAATCAACTGCCATGTTAAGATCTGCATTAACTTGAAAGACATGGCCTGCCTTAATTGGTATCATAGCGCCGCGTGTTGTGATGTCTGTCTTCATATATACTTAGGCCAGGCTAACACAGATCATGCAGATTTAAGAATTATGAGGTTCATTTAAAATCACCTTATTTCTAAAGAGCTTTTCCGCTTATCCCATTACATGCCATACTTTTAGAGAAAAATGCGCCATCTCACCTTTAGTATTTATTATAATGGCGAGTGCTGCTGTAAACAAAAAAATATAACGATTAAAAACCTTATGATGATATATTGAGAGCTACCTGCTATAAGATATAATGCCTAGATAATTGCCTGCAATGCATAGCATTTGCTCAGTTTCATATAACCTATAGTGAGCTATACCTAAAAGACTAACTTTTTAATAGCTTGTTTTTTAACTGATTAGGATTGGATTATTTACCAAACTACAGAAAAGAACGAGAGCAGTTGCTATTGGAAATAATGTCTAAAATGTGCCTATGCAACTGTTTTTCAAAGAAAGAAACATTCAGATGTAGCCTATTTAGATCAACTTCACCTATATTAGTGAGCTTCCTATTTAGAAATGGGAAAAATTATAAAAGTGCAAATAGAAGTTTCAGTTATTGACTCTTTAGTCTTTTGTGCACATCTGGATTTGTGTGTGTGTGTGTCCAATTAATAGATCAGGATAAATTCCCGTTCCAAAATCTTGTTCTTCCCCCCCCACACTGTCTTAGATGTTTTTATGCGCTACAAATGTACTTGTAAGCTACTCGTAGACCAGTGTTTCATGTTTGTGTAATTAAAATACGATCACCCTTTACAAAAAGTACAGATCATTTGGAATCATGGATCTGGGTTAAGTTACATTTTTTTTTTACTTTTTAAAAAAGTATTCTCAGTGGGAGCAATGTTGTATATGGAAAAATAACTTGGAGAGGTATTAATTTAGAAGGGGTACACAAACATATATTATCCTCTTTAGAATGCTGTGATGTCTGTTTGTATTTGAATCCATCTCTTGAATTTCTCTAACAACAGGAATTAAACAATTCCCACGGTGTTCACAAATGCAACACTTCGTGATTTAAAAGGGCAACAATGGTTCATATTTTGTGCCATTCATCCCAGAAGAAAGTAAAAGTTAAGGAGCAGAGCTGTTATAAATAGGTTACTGGCCTGAAACCAATCCACTGAAATGGTAATATGGTCTTTAAAAAAAAAGTGTAGGTATTTTCTGGTGTTTTCCCATCAAGTACCTGCCCAATTTCTGTATGGCACACGCCAGGAATCAATAGAAGTTAACAAGTCCTCAAAACATTCCCCATCTCTTTGTTTAATCTTCTTTACAATAAAGCCAAGGGAAGAGAATTAAAAATCTTTGAAGTATATTAAACCTCAAAAGAATCAGCCAAGTAGACTTAAAATAGTCACTTATTTTCCAAAACTGGTTTGTCTAGGAACAATAAAAGGAAGTAAAATTTATGGAGAAATTATACAGTGGATTTGTCACTTAAAATATCGTAACTGTCTCGGGGACAATACCCCATGCTGAGGATTAATGGTCCCTCCAGACCTTTGATTCACCAGCGCCTTTTCTTTGCCCTTGACAAATTGGATTTTTAGGAATGGGAAGGTCGCCTGGACCATTGTTTGCTAGCCATTCAAAGTACTTGATTATGCAGGAGGGTTAGGGAAAGGCTCCACGTGACCCACTTGGATGGAACTCTGCAGCTGCTGTAAGAGCTAAACTCTCTCACCAAACTCTGCGCCCTAGAGCATCAACGTGCCAAGGGGTACCCCTCCTGTTCCAATTGAAAAGCCGGCGTGCACACACCACCGCGTCACTCTGCAGGCGGAGATACGCCTGTGTTCATCCTGCTCGCTGGCTGTCTCTGTCACTCCATCCCCGTTAAGTGCTTTGGGTTCCTGATTCCTTATACCCAGAGGCAGCAATGCAAACAAGCAGGGCTCCGGCCATCAGCGTGAATGCAGAAAGTTGCATCCCAGCCGGACTGCGTCTGGGTCCTGTGCCGGGCATCTTCAAACTGGGCAAGTACCTGTCAGACCGCAGGGAGCCAGGACCTAAAAAAAAGGTATTTCCTATGGTCTCTCCCGCACTGCTGGACCTTGTTTGATCAGAGAGTGACTCAGGAGGATCTGTACTTAGGATAAGAGGCTGACTTCTCCTCGGTTCATCCTGCCTTTTAGAACAAGCCAGAGTACCAGGAAAGAAAGGGAAGAGTTTGATAAAGTATCCCAAGATTCCTTGTTACGGCTTTGAAATTGAATGTATAGAAAACCTATCCAGCCTTCCTGCCCACTCCCTGCGTTGCTGGATAGTGTTACGGCAGGCTGGTCTTGGTAGCGGGAAGGTGAAGGGGCTGTGGCGGTGTTTTCAGACAAGAGGATATGTCCCTGCCCTTGAGATCTTCATTAAGCCAAAGAGAAGAGGGATGATAGAGGGGCACATTGCACAGCCGGTGATTGCAGAGAGCCTGTTTCGATGTATCCTAAACAAGAGGTGCTTGTCCCTGGTTTTAGGTGTGAGGGAGTTTCGCTAGTTTGCAGCTTTGTGGCGCTGGCTATGCTCTCAGATGCTGTTGCTTTGATAACTTGTGGGTGATTTGTTCCTTCCTTTCTCCCTTTTGGTCTTTCTGAAACGTAATTACCGACCTGTTCAGAGAAATCGTATTCTCCGTCCAAGCGTCCCTGGATTTGTTACGGCTTCGTTGATATATTTATTTATTTGGTGTTTATACAATGGGGCCACAGCGACAAGGTCAGCCAAAGCCATATTAGATACCACCGCTGTTGCTTTTTATTTGTATTTTTAAAAATCGTCTTCTCTTCGGCCGGTATCGAAATCTGAGCTCCAGTAATAATTTGTATCTTTTCGAGCTGGACGCAGGCGGATGGGAGAATGAGATTGGTTTATAAATATTCCAGGGGGTAGGTTATTTCCAGGTACAGCACAAGCCCCAGATGCCCGTGCTGAGCCAAGGCTCAGAGTTAAGGGTGGTTTTTCCAGCTTTTTCCAGCTATTGAAAACAAACCCGTGGCTTAGAGCTCAAATACATGTACAATAGAGATGCCCTGAAATCATCACAGTCGCGTGTAATTGAAGGAACTGACTGATGTTAGAACTCCATGAGTCTGGAATGCGGAAAATATCTCAGGCTTCCAGTAGCAGACACCTCAAAGTTTCAAAATCTTCCCTTATAAACAAAAGGGGTTTAATGGAGAGGAACTAGTTACCCCAGCAAAATTCTGCTAGAGAGTGTTTTCAACTGGCTTGTGTTGTAAATGGATCTATAGATGCGATGGCCACAAGGCAAACACTCCCTCTTCTCCCCCCTTCCCCAGTGCACAGGTTGGTCATAAGTTCCGCTCGGATTTTTAATGCCCTTTAATTGTTTTTAAACGCTCTGCCAGCCCCCTCAAATTTATTTCTCATCTGGCTCCATTGGTTTCTCTCTTTAGACGGCTTTGTTCAATTGACTTTTATTACATGGTCATTCAGCGAGCTGGCACTTCATTTTCTCTTTGTATGGGCCAGCAGATTATGAAGTATGAGGCCCAGAGACTTTGTAGCTAAGCAGAATTTTCTCCTCTCTCCCTCCTTTCTTTTGACAAGTCGCGTATTTTACAATTGCTCTACTACAGGCGTAAGGCACGAAACCACACTCATTAAGAAACGTGAATATTAAATATTACCTGTGCATTTTAAAACGAGCTTAAAATTAAAATTAAAGGCAGCTGCAGCAGTTGAAGAAGATACATTTTAGCAAATGCTGTCCAGTGGAGAAATTACTTACACAGAATTGTTCTTACAATAACACAAAGAGTTACAGCTTTTAGAGCCAGACTATGCTGCTATCCTTACTCACAATGAGTAACAACCTACTCCATGGACAATCTCATTTATCTCAATGCACAGTACTTTCAATATGAGTAGGGATGGCAAAATCTAGCTCTTATAAATTAGCTGCTTCTTTCTCTTTCACCACTATCAAACAGTTTGCTGTTATTCCCAAACACTTGTTCGGCCTTTATATATTGACTGTTTAAACCAGCAATTCCCTGGATGGGCAGATGATGCAAGGGTTGCTAGTAAGGAGCACGTTTAGGCTTTATTTATATAAGGGATTTGTGCTTGTGTTTTGTCTTGCTTGGATCCTGTGTGGAAATGACAGTGGCTGACGCCTGTGTTCTAGGTACGGATGGTGAGAGGGGAATTAGTGGATGAAGCCGGGGGCTCAGCTCTGGAGTGGATAGGGTTAATCCGGGCTGCCCGAAGCACACAAGAACAGACACTGGAAGCTATTGCAGATCTACCAGGAGGACAGGTAGGTATCTCTCTCTCTCGATTGCGTGCAACGCTCTGGCTGAATGTTCTTTTAACAGCGCTGGGTTGCATTACAAGGGCACTGATAAGGTTTTCTCTCTTTCGAATAGATTTTCTACAGAGCGCTTAGAGATGTCCAGCCAGGGGAGGAGCTGACCGTGTGGTATTCAAACTCCTTGGCTCAGTGGTTTGACATCCCAATCACTGCTACTCCGACACACGACGAGAAAGGTACAACAACTTGGACTTTATTATTCTATTCAGTAGTTACTGCGTAGAAGTCAATACAACTCACAGGTGCCTTTTCTAACGGAGAACTTCATGCCGATTTCCCAATTGCGAATGTTTTTTTTCCTCAGAGCAACGTTATAATTAGCATCCACGTTGTGATATAAAACTGCAGTTAGAAAACTAAGCAAATAAAATATGTGTTTGCAGACAGACTCTTTAAAAAATATACCCGCACAGGTACAACGATTGTTAATCAGCCACCGTTTTATTGTAAATCAGTCATCTGTTCCTTCTGCTTGTTTTTTAAAAGTTGTTTTTAAATAAGTGGAACCAGCAATTTGACAATACATTGGAGGATTCAGATAACGAGATTGTTTTCAACATTGACTATATTTTATAATTTTGATAGGAAAAGTGGGATTTTAAGATCGTTTATAAAACAATAATTCTCTATTTTTTCAATACAGTAATTTCTCTTACTGCCCTATTAAAACACCATTTTCATCTTTTCCCTTTGGTTACAGCTTCAGATTCCATTTTCAGGTTAAATATGGGACAATTTCCAGCTACTCCTCAGATTCATTTAGTCGTTTTAAAAGGGTAATGATCAGTTTACGCAAATTAGGATGTACTAAGTAAAAATAATGTGGACTTAAATTCAGTTTATATATGTGCACTAGCAAATTAGCACTTGGCATGCATCAGTCTTGGATAAATTATGTGAATCTGCAATTTGCTTTTAGGTGAAGTTGTAGTGTAAACATAAATCATGTTTTAAAATTATTAACCCGGTAGTTTCTGAAAGGGGGAAAACGTATGTTTCGAAATATAACGTAGGAAAAATATTTATCCAGTTATCTGTCTAAATGGTTTCCTATTAATCTGATAGCTAGCATATTTCCATGTGCTGTTTTCCATGTGCAGGCATTTTGTAGCTGACGTGGGGTTTCAATGGATGTAGAATTGTATTCCAAGAGCAGTTACATTGAGTATTTCATACAAATCTCTGCAAAACTGTAATACACTCTTCCTAGTGAAAACGAAGGCAACAGATTGAAGCTCGTTTTGAAAATTGCTTTTGGTGATGGTCTACTTAGTCACTCTGCTTGGAGCGTGAATACATTCATTGCTGCTCTGACATTTCCCTGCACAGATTAGGTTGAATAAAGAGCCTGATAATAGAACAGACTTGTTCAAAGACGAAATGAGCAGCGCACAGGGATTACATGATTCCTACAGATCAGAAGCCCGATCCCGCACTGTCTACACACTTCTTGCTCAGAAGGTTTCCCACATAAGTCAGTACCCTACGTAAGGAGGAAGGGCTTGATCATCTCCTGGAGTTTATTCAGGCCCTGGAGCATAAAAAAAAAAAAAAATCAGGATAGGGCCTGTTATTTAATATACTGAGAAGCACGATTACAATAATACCTAACATTGCTAGTTTATGTCACTCTACGGAGAGTGAAATCATTTCTATTAAAATACTGCAACATGAGAAACAAACTCTGGGTCAAATTCTTAAAGCCAGTGGGGCTACTGCCCCGAGTAAGGCCTGCAGAATTTGACCCGTTGTAACAAAATCAATGAACGGGAGAAGACTCTGCTATATTGTTCTGCATTAAAAGTGAAATGCCGCTAAGTACTCTGTCTGCTGCCCATACTCACCTTGAATATTACCTTACTCCACAAGTAATCTCATTAATTCCAATGGAAGTACTGCTAAAGCACTGCTCTTTCAGAATAAGGACAGCAGAATCTGCTCCACTGTAAAAATACATATGTTTATTTCATATATCCTTTCTAATCCACTGTTAAATATAGCACATATGATGCAATCTTATTCTGAACATCAGTTGTTTCCCAACTTCCAGAGTGAAGTTTCAGAGTAATCAATACAGTGTGAGGGCATAATAAATGGAACAAGACGTTAGTGTAGTTGGCTGAGGGGTGAAAACATTATTACTAATTTTGCAGGGGTGTTGGAACAATTTGTATGGTGGGGGTGCTGAGAGCCATCAAACCAAACTATAAACACGGTATCTGATGGAAAACACTTCAAGCCAGGGGGTGCAACAGCACCCCTAGTTCCAGCACCTATGCACTTTTGTGGATAGCATTTTGAAAAAAAATGCAAGAAGAAACGTCTAGACAGCCGATTTTGTTGAACAAAGTTTTTAACATTATAAACAAGGCTCTTTTAAATAGATCATTGCTTGGAAAGAATTGGTTTTTATTCAGGATACGTTTGCGTTTGGAAACGTTGGTAGTTGGTATTGCAACTACTTTGTTAAGAACATAAACACTCACGCTTATTTCAAACTTCTTTGAAAAGAGCCAAAACGTAGACGTTTCTAAATCAACACAATAGGCTTATTAGGCTGTGGAGGTTGTTTCTAACTGTAAGCCTTTTCGTTTTTAAAGCTAGTTTACCTGTATCCCAATGCACGGTAATAGGATTACTGAAATGGATCGGAGTCAGACACACGGCAATTGAGCAATTAAGGCCTCAGCAGACACACTCCTTCTCCCCCCCCCCCACCAGCTCAGCCCAGCAGTGCGAAAAAACACACAACGTCTGATTTAAGATTCCAGCATAGATCCATAAAGACCACTCACTTCAAGGCAAGCTAGTGAGAGCTATGCATGACAGAAACTACATAATACTTAACAGACTAGAAAATACGCAACCCATGTTTTGTTCTGTGCTTTCATTATTCAGTGTGCATGAAAGTGTTCCAAAGGGGAATGGGGGGTTGGGGTGGAAAGACTTTTATTTTATCCTGAATGATACTGAATGAATGAACTGACACTGGTTGATTCCTGAATTAAAAGTCATTTTTAAAAGGCTGTTTAGTGTGCTAATTCCATGTGAACTTATTCATTAACAACCCAACCATTTTACACGCTTCTCTTGCACTCTTCCGTGCTTTGCTTCAAGTTAATGTATCATTTTAACACACATTGGAACTATGTTTCTATGACATTTCTTAAAAGGCCAAAGTAGACATCTCTGTTGTTTATTTACTCTGCTTTTAAGGTTGCTTGATTTTGCACCTTAGTGTTTGTAAAGATACTTCGCCAATATTTTAATAGGATTCCAGCAACCTTGAAAACATATACTATTTTACTTGCTCAGTTCCACAACTTTGCCTTTTTAGTGTATTCTTTAAAGTTAGGGCTGGTCTGTAATACAGAGCCTGCACTACTACTATTATGATTTTTTAATTGTTTGAAATGTCTAATTTGTAAGTTTTGGATGCTGGTAAGTAGGAGAGACTATTGTATATTTTTTAAAAAAATCTCCTGCAGAGAATATATTTCAATGTCAGGGTTTATAAAACAGGCCAGGCTTTATTTTGATTCCTCAGAAGGAAGAGAAAGAAAAGTCTAAGTTAAAGTAACATGAAGTCATAACACAAACATGGCCATTTCGGTTTGTTCCGCTTCAGGGAAGCCTAAATGTTTAGGGATGGGGCACAAAGGGCATTGTCCTTTGAAAAGGAATGATTACATATGGCCTATACATATAGGAGATTGTCTCGCCGGGTAATGAGGAGCTCACGATCATTAGATTGGCCTTTGTTCAGTTTAGTCAACTCCTCGACATACGCTACCTATTCTGCGAACGTCAACAGATGGGCCCGGCGACAGACGATTTAAGGCAACAGCTGCTCTCGTTTCCCCAAGCCCATTTTAGCCCAGTCCAAACACAGTTTAGCCCACCTCCGCCCAGCCAGCTCTGCTCAGCCCAGGCCAGTCCAGCTTAGTTCCCGGGCCAAGAGGCTTTTGTGACCCCGCTTAAAAAGGCAAACCAGACAGTTGTGGCAACACTCCAGTCCCTAAAGGAGGCGTTAGAGGAGGCGCTGGACGGGCGGGTGGAGAAGGGGGAAGACCCCGTTTGTAGCTAGGACCCGATCCAAACCATTGCAGTTAACCGAAAGCCTCCCATTGATTTCAATGGCGTTTGGATCGGGCCTTTACTGTGCAACTTGGGGGAAAGAAGCAAAAGTAGTGGGCAGTGAGTGAGAGCAGCATTACTTTCCATTGCGCCCCTCCTAGCAATGATTTAAAGGACGTGCATGGACTGTCTAATGCAGGAGTCCCGGGTCCATTGTGGGCCATTTTGCTGCGGTAACAGGGTTTGCACAGGCCTCTCTCTCGCTGACTCAGACGGGTGGGCCGCCACTGTTTGTCTAACGGAGGGCTCCGCTTCTCTTCCTAGGGGAGGAGCGCTACATCTGCTGGTATTGCTGGAGGACGTTCAAATACCCCAACAGCCTCAAAGCCCACGTCCACTTCCACTGCGTCTTGAACAACGGCCGCGGCTTCCTCCACCACCCGGACCATGCCCGCTCCTCGGACCTCTTCAGCCTGTCCCCGAAGGCGACGGCGGGCGAACTCCCCAGCGCGGCGGCTCCCCTGAGGACCCACAGCCTGCAGCAGGCGGCCCGGGAGAGCATCAAGCGGGAATCCGCCGCCTCGCCGCCCTTGAGCAAGCTGGGGGCGCTCCGCAGGCCGGCGGGGAAAGAGGAGCAGGAGCGAGCCTTGGACATGAGCGTGGGCTCGGGGCGGAGCCACGGGCCCTTCCTCGGCCTGGTGGGGAGCTCGGCGGGGAGCAACGGCCTGAGCTTCTACCCGGGGGGCAGGTCGGCGTTCAGGCCGGCCGGCCTCTCCAAAGCGGAGGAGGGCAAGGCCGGCGGGCTGGGCTTCAGCAAGGCCCTGGGGAGCAGCAAGGCCGGGCGGGGCGGGCCCGAGGCGCTGGCGGGCGGCCCCCACCCCAAGTGCGGCGGGCACCCGGCCGAGGGCCCCTCGCCCGTGCTGTCCTGCGCCGGCGGCCTGCGGGCCTTCCCCTTGCTCTCGCACTTCGAGGAGACCTCGGCCTTCAAGCACGTGGAGCGGGGGCTGCACCACGCCGGCCTGCCGCCCAGCCGCTACCCGCCACTGCCTGCCGGGGCCGGGCTGCACCTGGAGCGCTTCTCGCTGCCGCCCTTCGAGGGGCTGAAGGCCTACCCCGGGGAGTGCAACCTGCCGCTCGTGCCCTTCACCCTCTACAACGGCGAGCTGCTCTACAGCGCCCCCTATTATCCGCTCAAGCTGCACCTCGGCAACCTCCTCAAGTACCCGGACTCCGTGGCCTACTTCAACGGGCCGGCGGCGGGGCTGCACCCGGCCGAGCTGGGCTCCCTGGCCGGCATAGACCGGGAGATCGCCATGCACACCCAGCAGCTCTCCGAGATCGCGGCCGAGAAAAGCCGCGGCCGCCTGGAGAGCCTGCAGCCCGCCGCCGCCGGCCCAGCCGGCGGCAAGCCCAAGACCGGCCACCTCTGCCTCTACTGCGGCAAGCTCTACTCGCGCAAGTACGGCCTCAAGATCCACATGCGGACTCACACCGGCTACAAGCCGCTCAAGTGCAAGGTCTGCCTGCGGCCCTTCGGCGACCCCAGCAACCTCAACAAGCACATCCGCTTGCACGCCGAGGGCAACACCCCCTACCGCTGCGAGTTCTGCGGCAAGGTGCTGGTCCGGCGCAGGGACCTGGAGCGCCACGTCAAATCCAGGCACCCGGGCCAAAGCCTCCATAAGGCGGCCGAGGACAAAAGCGAGCCCGGCTACCAGCCCCAGGAGCCGGAGCAAAAGACTGACAACGAGAGCGACGTGGACGTTTGCTTCACGGATGACCCGAGCGACCAGGAAACCAGCAGCAGAAGCAATGATCAGTAGTAATCCAGCGACCGGGGTGGGGGTTGTCACAGCGCAGATCCGCTTCTGTTTACATGGGCTTTGAAACACTTCAGCGGACTTTGCCCTCCTAGGTAAATTACAGGGGGTACCGTATTGAAGGAGGCTCGGAAACAAACCCTTGCGGATGGGGAAAGAACGGGGTGCTTGTTTTTAACCATCCACTCTCACTCCGTTCAGTGCTCTTGTAATGCCTCCTCCTGAACTGCCAAAGCATCAGCCCTCAGGGGGTTTAATCCTAGTCAGCACGAGTCCACACGCAACAAGCACCGCTCTCCTAGGCGCCAATGTTTTAGCCGCCATCTATTTTGTATTGTACCTTCGTGTCGAGGAAATTGTGCCTTTTGGAAACAATTCTTTTCTATGTATTTTCCTGCCACTTGTTCTAGCATTCCAAGTTCTAGGTACGGACAGTAGTCACCATTCTGCAGACATGTCTGGCCTCTGTACACTTTATTTACACTTCAGATGTGCTTACTCGTGTCTAAAAAGAAAAAAACATACAAAAACGCATTGCAGTACTGAATAGGATCGCATAGGATGATAACAGGTACACAATTTGATCAAGTTGCAATTATTTATAACAGAAAAATATTTGAATAGCAAATGTAAAATAAATATTGAAAGCATGAATCTAAAAGCACGCACTATATAATTTTAAAGAAAATACACTGTTTGGTAGACTACAAATGTGGTGTATGTTTGTTTTATAATGAATGATGTACAGTGGACACAGTATTTTGGTCTTGGTTACAGTTTGTCATGCGATTTTTTTTTTAAATAAAGTTGCTGACAAACTACTGTTTGTCTAGTTGTTCACTTAAATTACTTCAATAAGTTTTGGTTCTTGGAAATACCACTTTTAACTATCTAATAGTAATCAAAGGCCTGATTCAAAGTTCATTGAAGTCAGAAGGAGCCTGTCAATTATCTACAAAAGGACTTTAGATGATGCCCTAAATGAATTCAACTCTGAATATTCTGCCACTAGGGAGTATTTTGAACTGTAAAGAGTTATTTTAATGATCAAACCGTGACAAAAAAACCAACTGGATTTTTTTTCTATCTAGCCAAGATTTTCTTTAAAGCACAAGAACAAGGCCAAGTGCAGAAATATATTTTATATATATATATATATAAATATATATAACAAAGTATTTACTTTAATTGGCTTTCAGATGTTCTGTAAAAATGTCCTATATTTGCAAGCATTCATATTTATAGTCATAGTTGATTTGTATTTTACATAGGCTATAATAGAAAGTGCCTTTTTTCTATTATTTTGCACCGAGAAACAAAATACGTCAAAATTAAAATCTCTGCAGAACAATGGTGAACATTCCTACTTCCCCAAGAAACACACTCATGTGGGGCCAGACTGTTTGCCTTCTATTCACATTGGTGCAAAGTCAGTCACATGAGCAGTTCTACTGAAATCAATAGGACACCTTGTGTGAGCAACTGCTCACCAGTTCAGTTTAAGGGGTTAACAATGTGGCCCATGATGCAAAATGTCACTCTATCCTCCTGGTACTTCTCCCTTCCCCCCTTATCTTTGGAGAGTGCAGAAATAGGACCCAGTCTTGCATTCTTTTTGCATCTCAAACTTTCCATTGATTTTAATGTGACTTTTGCAGTCACATAGGCAGGAAGGACGGGCTTTATAATACAGTTGGGGTCTGATCCTACAGCCCTTACACAGGTGAGTAATCTTTACTTCCTTGAGTAGTTCTATCGATCTCGTTAGGCAGGAGTGAGCATTACTCTCTGAGTAAGGGTTGCAGGATCAGGCCCTATTTCTGTAAAAGCAGAATACAGTGAAATTTAAGATTCCAAAGTAATCGCATAAAGCATTTACTTAGTAACTAAGACTACCCCGAATAAGACAACTGTATCATCGATATATGCAATATATATATGTTAGTTACAAAGCTGACCATCTTTTTTATTTAGTTAAAATTTAACCTCTATGACAGGTATAGGAAAAGGAAACAAAATCCGTGATTTAAAGGATTGAATTTAAATTCAAAATTGCCAGTAAATAAATCAACCAATCCATCAGGAGCTAGGGCATTTCGCATATCTAGGATTGTTTCACACACAGTTTTTGCTATCTAAAAACTGAAGCCCTGGTTCAATCCTGGTCCCATTAAAGTAAAGGACAAAGATCTGCCTCATGGACTCTAGGGAATCAGGACCCTGCTATTGCCCTCGGTTGAACCAATGGCACTTTTACCATTAACCTCAGTGGGAGCAGGGTCTGGATTTAAACCAGGCACTTATTTTAGCAGGTGTTTGTGCTTGATTTATTTCCTTTTCAAAAGAAGGAAATCTGTCAGTGAGATCCTGCAGGCGAGCAATACGATCATGGCATCTCCTTACTGCCCTTTCACTGAGGTCATAACTCCCGCATCAGAGCTGGTATGATCTCAACAGCAGTGTACGAGGCACTCACACTGCCCAAGGCATTTGGAAGTGCATTGTGCTGCTGGATTCCCCTTAGCATGTATTGAAAAGAGTGATTCTTAAAATCTCTCAGCAACCTTGTATGTGAGTACTTGACATCATCAAAAGGAGCTCTTATGGTCTAGCTTGGTGAAGGGCAGAATAAGGGAACCCAAATCTGTGGATTATTTAACATGATTATATCAGTAGGGAGTGCATAAAAAACAAACAAACCCAACCAACTAAAACAAAACGACAGACTGTAACGCTTTGGTTACATTTCCTTTAAATCTCTCCAGGCGAGTCAACACTGTAGATTAATGATCTGTACGGTATTATATTTTAAATCAGAGTAATCTTTGAATCAAGTAGGCACCCCCCCAACAACCAAAGAGAAGGTGGGGAGCAGAACCCCTCAGTTCTCAAATCATCAATATTTCAATTTTTTGTTCTCCCACAATCATAAAATAGCTAAATCGAATTATATAAAACTCAGATGAAATAGAATAACTTCTGTGCTGAGATTCTTATGTCATATTTCATTTGGTAATGTTTTCTGGATTGCTCTATTATCTGAAAAAAGAGGTTTCTAGTGGGAATGTAGATCACGTTAGGACACATTTTTTAACTTTCGGGACAGAATTTGCAATATCAGCAAAGCCACAAGTGTCTCTAACTGGTCTGTGATTAGCACAAGGGCAGAAAAGACAAGTATTAATCATAAATTGTCACTTAGTTAAACAAACTGGCCAGTTTACAGGTCTCCCCTGAAAGGGTTCAAAACACTATCTTTTCCAGACATGATGCTTTGTTTCATTTGCTGTCACCTGAGTACACTTTCTCACCACCTCACCGTGGAAAGCTGTTATCTGGTTATTTTAGGCTTCCCACACCAATCCAAGACAGTTTATCTAAGTACGAATGCGTATGTCATGAGTGTTTCTGAGATCGCCATATAACCAGGTTGCAGAAAAAAGGTGAGCTCCAGACAAGGGTGGCCACTGAAAGATTCTAATGTGGTTCAGACATTTCATTTGTGTATGTTTGGCTTGTCATCATAATATCTGCACTGCCTGACTCAGTATCTTCCTCTGCTATGATTTCGAAGACAGTTATATCTGAAAGAAATGGGCTGAACCCAATGTGTCTTTCATGCATACCTATCCTGCGGCAGTGCAGCTCCTGTACTAAACTATTTTGCCTGAAATTCAATTTTTGATAAGTCAACTTTAGAATGTGATGCAAACTACAAATAATAATCAGACATCGCTATGATAGCCAGAAGCAGGGATACTGATTTGTTCACAAGCTTTCTTATGAGAAGGGGTGTGTGTGCGTGTCTGTGTGTGTTAGGGTGACCAGATGTCCCGATTTTATAGGGACAGTCCCAATATTTGGGGCTTTTTCTTATATAGGCTCCTATTACCACCCACCCCCTGTCCTGATTTGTCACACTTTCTGTCTAGTCATCCTCGTGTGTGTGTGGCAATCTGGGATGAGGGGAATACTCTCCCTGCAACTCTCAGAGAAAGGCAAGATTGGAAGTTTGGACTGCAATGTGTTTTTCAAGCAAGTACAAAGGCAAAGGAGGCAGATCCATACTTAAAGGAAGCATCTTTAGGCTGGGATTCACACATACGCTTAGCCTTCTCTCAGCCAGGTGCAGATAGACAGCGCTCTGAGCCTGAGGCTCCCTTATGTCTCTACACCTGGTTTGCAAACATCTAATTGGTTGGGAAAGTCCCTGGAATGGCTGGGTGAGTGGGTGGCCTGTGACATCTGTGGTTATGGGGTGTGTGTGTGACTGATTGTGATCACACACACACTATGTTTCCCACAAGAGGCCCTGCCTCATTCAGTGCAGAGCATGTAAAGTACAAGGGCCGCAGTTAAGGTTGCAGGGGCAACTGTAATTTTGGCTATTTCTGCCATTTGAGTGCTTGACTCAGCAACCTTAATAATGTTCATTAAATGTCAAAAACATAATCAGATAAATATCCAGCCCCTTCCATTGGGAGATCTCAAAGCACTTTACAAGGCACTAGTACCATCATCACAGGGCAGATGGAACAGCAGGTGCAGGAACCTACCCCAGCCACAAACAGAACCTTGGAGTTCTAGAGCCTGCCTCCTGGTCACTGGACCATGCTGTCGCCAGCAGCCTGGCTGTATTGCCTGCGGAGCCCTGGTAGCTCTTGGGGCTGCTCCCCTGTATGAAGGGTGCTAATGGGACCAGCTGACTTCTCCTGGGGCTGGACCCAGGCAGGATGAGGGAGTTAGCCCCCCCATGGGCTCGATACAGGAGCTGGGTCCTGCAGCAAAGATGTACCCGCTCCAGTACCCCTTGATGCAGTGCAAGATCGTTCCTGTATTGTGAGCACACCTGGGAGTCTGACCCCAGAGCATGCCAGCCCAGAAAAAGCACAGCCCCTTTAAGAGCCCCAGAGGCACCTTCTGGGACCTGAGTTGGCTAGTGTACCCCACAGGGTGGCTGGGACTGGCTCAGGCAGCATGTACCTGGGCAGTGGAGCATCTTCAGTGCTGTGCAGCTCCAGGACCTGGTGCAGGCTGAGCAAACAGTGCAGCTAAGCAGGAAGGTAACATACGTCCCCTTCCCCCCCGCAGTAATTGGAGCCCTGAGTGTGACAAGTTGTGGGGTGTAAAATTCTATTGGTTGATTCACCACAGCTGAGGTTGCCATTGGGTAGTCATCAAATCCCCCTGCTGGGGAGGCGGGAGGGAAGGGACATGAAAGCACTGGCACTCTGTCCCTCCTCATTTTGAAGAAGCTGCAATCCTGAGTCAGGCAACAGTCCAGCGAGGGCCTTATGGTCTGGGAAGGGCAAAGATCTTCGCTCAGACCTTGTCTACACTACAAAATTAAGTCAATTTAAGTAGTGTAATTACTGTATTTTTTCATGTCCACACTCCCCTCCTTCTGCTGGTGACGTGCGTCCTCAACAGGAAGGCTTACACTAACTGAAGTGGGGCAGTGTGGAGGGCTGACAGCCCGAGTTGTTAGCTGGAGCCTTCCCATCCTGGGGCTGACAGCTCGGGGTGCGGATGGGACTCCAGCTGTGAGCCCTGTGGGCAATGTAAGTAACACTGTGTCTACACGGCCACTGCTTCACCCTAACTACATCAACCTAAGCACTACGCCTCTCATGGAGGTGGAATTATTAGATTGGTGTAGTGGGCAACTTACATTGGCAAGAGCAACGTTGTAGTGTAGACCCTTACAGAGTTAGGTTGACCTAAGCTGCCTTATATTGACCTAAGTCTGTAGTCAGAGTAGCAGCCGTGTTAGTCTGTATCCGCAAAAAGAACAGGAGTACTTGTGGCACCTTAGAGACTAACAAATTTATTAGAGCATAAGCTTTCGTGGACTACAGCCCACTTCTTCGGGATCCGAAGAAGTGG